>NC_092246.1:5200000-5340000 GCF_036320965.1 Panulirus ornatus | reverse complement strand
GGGTCTCAGTGGCAGATGGAGCAAAAAACAGTGCCTTTGGGGCTCTCGGGTTCTCGATGGTCGATTGTGGTAAACAGATGAGAGATCGTTGCTCGACCCTCGCTCAGTGTCGAGTGGAGTTGAGAACTGTGCCGTAGGTGGATCGAGTAGAGGAGAGATGGTCTCAAACAACGGTATTATCCTCAAACTCTCCAGCAAAACATGTAAAGGGAGTCTTAAAAAAAAAACTATCGAAATTTCCTCAGTAATCATCTTTGATTGTGTCTTTATCTAACAGGTTCTGGCTATGCCAATACCTTTAATGGTGATTTTCAATGACTTCCTTCCATAGATACTTGCCTAAACTAACTCTCTATGGGAGGAATATCACCTCAGATAACCTGTTCTTGGGTGGAGTCGATAAGAAAATTGCAGTTCTAATCTTCCCTGACTTATGTCTGGTCCCATTATCTTTTCTCTGATCACTATGAGGTAAAAAAATATTGATTCATGGTGATTATCTTTGACAGAGAGTGGTAGTTCACGGCTCCAGGAGATATATAATTAACAGGGTTAAGGGGAGTAATTTTGCCCTCCTGTATACGAGTGGGTATATGCAAGGGGTCAAAATACTTGACACCATCTTTATGATTCTCCCTCCAACAGAGGCTTAGAAATGAGTCGAGTGTTGCCTGTTGTAAGGATGGTCTCTCAAGCCACAAAGGTGACCCCCACCCCCGACCTCAACCATACTCAAGTCTCTCCTGGCCTGGCCTTTCCCGTGCCTCGCCAGAGCCAAAGACATAGACCCCTGTGACCTGACCGCTTCACCTCAGCCAGAGAGACACGATGCGAGGTTTGGTAAACCATCTTGTGCTTATTGATGATGACGTAATGTGTGTGTGTGTGTGTGTGTGTGTGTGTGTGTGTCTGTGTGTGTGTGTGTGTGTGTGTGTGTGTGTGTGCGTGTACTATACGTATATGCACGTGTATGTGTGCGCGAGTGTATGTATATATTTGTTTCCTCTAGGAAACGCAGAGTCGTACTGAAAAGTATCTTCAAACAATAACAAAATAGATATAAGGTGATTTCAAATTCATCACGCGTGCCTTCATGTGTTGTTAGTTGTCTCATAAATAGACAAGGTCAAACATTTGTAACGGATTGCAAAATGGAAATGTAAGAGACAAGAAAGCACTGGAAGGTTGAAACAATCAGGTCGAAAATATATGGACGGTGTCGCAACTTTTGCTTTGAAGATGGACTCGCAGTAAACCCTTCACTTGCGACAGCTGCAGAGTGCATACGAAAAGTGCATAGGAAAAGTTGTTCTCTCTCTCTCTCTCTCTCTCTCTCTCTCTCTCTCTCTCTCTCTCTCTCTCTCTCTCTCTCTCTATCTATCTATCTATCTATCTATCTATCTATCCATCTATCTATATATATATCTTTCCTCATATATCCATATAGATATAATCTTTGATTCTCGCATGATCAAAATGGATACATTCCCTTTTCTTTCCATAAAATCTTGATATGTATATACATACATATCAAGGAGAGACTGGCTAGTAGATAACACTATTTCCAATAATCTCCATCTATCATCACATAAGGATAACGCAAGAATCAAGTGGTTCAAGAACCATGAAAGATGACTTTCCCGGGTGGCTGGCAATCACGTTTCTCACAGGAAGTAGGTCACACCAAGAGACTCAAACTTATTTCTCTATAATTCTGTATTTCTGTCTCAGTCTCCTCGTCCTCTAGCCTCAACTGGGGGGCGCGCCTCAGCGGGAAGGGAGGGGAGGGGGCGGTGGGGGGGAGGGGATCACGTAAGAGTAGATCTGGGACGCAGTGAGAGAGAGAGAGAGAGAGAGAGAGAGAGAGAGAGAGAGAGAGAGAGAGAGAGAGAGAGAGAGAGAGAGAGAGACCTAGAGACGTTCCTCACAGTCAATGATGGAGCTGATGGTCGACCCAGCTCATCCTACCCTGAAGACTGGCCCTGAGCCACTCACGTGTGACATTTAACATCGCATGATTCAGGTAAACGTCAAGTCCAATGCACGACGCATCTTCGAAATACGTTCCACTATATAACAAAATCCCGTGTTTGACCCTCCTCCACACCAAGAACATAGAGACGACGATGCTCTACGAATGATGGTCTTCGTATGCGATCTTCATTGTGTCATAGGCTTGTAAAATTCCAGACCGACCATTTTCAGAGGAAATGGTACAAATAGTAGAACATTCGCTGAGCACTATAACATCTGGGTCCGAGCTGACGTGTGGGGTCACTGAGGGTCATGAGGCAAGGTCACCTGTGGGCCGAGGTGACCCAGGAGAAACTCGGGTCATTACAATAGAGGCGAATCCAATCGCTTTTCATGGGATTTCTTTGCCACCCATTCGATTGCATGGACGATATAATTTCTCTGCTTGCCGATAGTCCGTGTCTGATATCATGAAGGCTTCTTCCCCTTGTATCATCATATTTTCATACTGAGTAAAATGAGGAGGGATGAAAACCGTGACGACATTTCGCCTCGAGTGAGACTTGGCGATGCTTTTTTAACGTCCCGTTTCACCAGAGTGTACACGACAGCAGGGCTACGAATATGGACACCTGCAGCACGATCACGGCTGCCTGGATGTAGAAGCTCAAGACATCTGGGTTTAATCTGGTGATGACATCGAAGTTCTCGCTCCCCCTCCAGCCACCGTGACGCGTAAAGTGAATATTGGCGCATTGCGCACATCTTTAGAAGGTTTGATGTCTCCGTCTTTTATCTCCTTGTGTGCCGAATGCACAAAGGGGAACAATGAAGAGTATTATAGCCTCACTGGTTCCGGAACCCTTACCAGCGAGGTCACTGAACATTGTCGGTCTGTAGACCTTTGACGACACGTCCAAGGATGGGATAGACTCAGTGAGTTGACATGCCGAGGTGTGGCACCTGTGAGTCCATTTTACAGACTGGGAAGTGAGGGAGGGTATTCCTCCACAGTCCTCCGTAGGATGATAAGTTCAGAGACGGAGATGTCACTGTAGAAAAGAGAGAGAGAGAGAGAGAGAGAGAGTGACGATGCTGAGTGTACAAGGCAAATACTTCATCTGTAGGATTATCAACTCTGATGGCCATTCGTGATTTTCATATGGTGTGGCCTTGTATGTCTTCATGGATTATAGTTCTGTGACTGGTTTGTACCCATCTATCTTCCCTTGAGAATTCGTTTCCTCAACTCTAGTTCTTTTAGGAAGCGAGAGACTTTGCCCCTGGATGGAACGAAACGGAAGAATAGCTGAGAGTCAGGGATAGAGAACCATGGAATTAACCTTACTCTTCTTTTTAAGGAAGGTAATGAGGCTGCGTTTGGTGTGTGTGTGTCGTAGACCAAAAGCCTTATCTAAGCTTAATGATCACCTGATGAGAGATTTCAAGTCAGGTGTTCCTAAAAGGTATCAAGAGAGGTTTTGAGGGTCGTCAGCCTCTATGGAAGGAGTACTGGATCAGATAATAATGGCTGTGTTTAGGATCGAGGACGACCTTTTATACTCTCAAGATTTTACGAAAACTTCAAAACGTGTATCTATATCTCTTGGATCTGCCAGTTTCGTTTGAAACCATCCTGGTCATCTAAATGATCGTCTACAACTATAAGAGGAATGAGGGGGAAAAATTTCAATGGTTTTGGGTAAGGATAATGAAGACTGTGATGAGAAAAATATCATGTAAAAGAATCGAGGTTGTGAAATGAATGTTACGTTATCACACCTGGAGGCTAGTTGGTATGTAAAGCAAGAGACGATCAGGGAAGATGGTCAAGTATAAGACAGTCGAAGATCCCAAGGCGGCCTTGGGAAAAGGGGATGAGTAAAGAAGTGATGAGTAACCCATCTGTAAGTTCAGTTACAGGTGAGTAAATATTCATTTAGGGAACTTGGAACATGATTTGTCGGTAGAACACCAAAAAGAGATATATAAGGATGAGAGAGAGAGAGAGAGAGAGAGAGAGAGAGAGAGAGAGAGAGAGAGAGAGAGAGAGAGAGAGAGAGTCAGATAACATGATCGAATCCTTAACTCACAATATCTTCAACACTTGAATAAAAAAAAACAAGAATAATCAAAATCATAAAGTAAGAAAAAATGGTATAGAGTTATACACTGTCCAGTTTCGCAAGGGCATGAATGCCAGGCTTGAGGAGGTCAGTTATTTATACACGTGACACGAGGAAGAAGGAAGGAGAAACCTGAAACCAAGAGAGACAGAGAGTAGTGACATCACATACGTCCGGGATCATGTGCCCTTTACTGGCTGAGCATCACCAGTATGATGAATGTTTGGCTGCGAATACGAATAGGTTGGTAGGTCTGTGCGTCTTACATGGCACCAGTTGGTAAGAAGACTAATAATAGTGCGATCTAGGTACTTTACTGTAATCCTATGAAATCCTAATCATACCTAACAAAAGCTTATGTAAACTTAACCTAACCTAACCTAACCTGACCCAATCTAACATAAACCTTATCTAACCTAACCTACCCTAACCTAACCCAACCCAAGTTACCCCAACCTAACCTAAACCCAACCTAACCTAACCTAACATAATCTAACCTGACCTGAACAAATCTAATAAAACTTATGCACATCTAATCTAACTTAACCTAACTTAACCTACCCAAACGTCCATTAACTTTATGTCTTTTCAGTATATATAGAAAGAGAGAAGTAGAGACGAGACTAAGTGATTAGTCTCCACATACTAAAGTTTTCTTCCTGAAATACGTAAATAGTAATCATAACCCCCCCCCCCCACACACACACACAAGGGCAAATATCATACATCTTTCCTTCACTTAAGAGAAACACGACGAAGGCAAATGTCGCAGCAAATAAGAAACGCAAGTAAAAACTCCTACTCCCTTGCTTGTCAAACTACACAGGTAACCTAGACCAAGATAAATTGCATGTATAATGTAATCATGGAACACGGACGAAACAGAGTTACATTAAACAGTTTAAACAACAAACGTTTATCTGATTTGTGAAGCTGAATAGAATAAGCTAATGTTGCTTAACATGTCAACATGGCGACTGACTGTGATGAGACCCGTGTACACTTGAGGATTCTGTGGCCCAGGAAAGACAAATGACGGTGTAAAAGTATAAGTACTGAGAATTAACAAATGAATACAAAGTAACATATCACTGGATCCTCTGTAGGCTGCTTGGGACAGTGGATAAGACACTTGAACCCCTTTTCTCATATACCTTTTGTACCTCAACTGAATCTATGCTATAGCTTGTCTTCTCGATTATACTACCGGTGAGTAAAACTTTACAGTTATAGACATCGAGATCCATTTGCCATCTGTGAATCCGGTCCTTTAGTTTGTCTGCGTCATCTTGAGGTTGCAGACGATCTATTAGTGTTGTGGCTTAATTTGCCAGCTTACTATCGTCTGCGAGTTTGATAATATCATCAGCTGAAACATTTTTCAGTTCAAGATTATTTCATTTTCTTTTTATGT
The DNA here is from genome assembly GCF_036320965.1 of Panulirus ornatus. Lineage (NCBI taxonomy): Eukaryota > Metazoa > Arthropoda > Malacostraca > Decapoda > Palinuridae > Panulirus > Panulirus ornatus. The sequence continues at coordinate 5,334,486 of NC_092246.1, read as the reverse complement.
TATCTGAGACGGCATGGGCATCTAAGGCCCTAATCAAGGCCATCTCATTAACGATATCTATCTATCTATCTATCTATCTATCTATGCCCAATTAAGAACTATCTTGTATCCTGTATTGTTGCTACTTCTTGTATCATACACTGGAGAAATCCCATATACAAATTACTTCATCACGTCTTTGGAAGATGTTAAGTGGAGGAGGTAATCAATTAAAGAACACGATATCATATCAGGAATCGAAGCCAATGATATGTCTCTCTAAGGCCCCTAGACACTCACTAACACCCACATACAATACCCAGGTACTCATCTACACACACACACACACACACACACACACACACACACACACACACACGAGACAGGGAGGGTTCCCTCTGTGTTAGTGAGGTACACAACACGGACGTCATCCAACCCAGTCACGGGTCGTGCGAAGCTGCCAGCGGATCATCTGATGGGATCTGAACAATCTTTTGGTGCGTCACCTCGAATCTCTCTCTCTCTCTCTCTCTCTCTCTCTCTCTCTCTCTCTCTCTCTCTCTCTCTCTCTCTCTCTCTCTCTCTCTGTCACCAATTATCCCGATCAAAGACACGTTAGAAACGCTCTCTCTCTCTCTCTCTCTCTCTCTCTCTCTCTCTCTCTCTCTCTCTCTCTCTCTCTCTCTCTCTCTCTCTCTCTCTACCTTTCTGTATATCATTACTATCCCATTTACAGTTCCAGAGGACACGTCATTTTACATACAGCCAATGAAAAACTCCCTCACACCCCCTGCCCCGTAGCTGAAACTCAAATATGGACTTATATACACTTATGAAATGCTTATAAGTGCTTACTTACTTTTAGAAACGTGTTTAATTTGGAACAGTATCTGGTTTGGCAATATTTTTAATTCTCAAATTCTGAAAATATGTGAGGAGCGCGCGTGGGTGTGCGTGTGTGTGTGTGTGTGTGTGTGTGTGTGTGTGTGAGAGAGAGAGAGAGAGAGAGCAGGTACAGTGGAAATTCACCTTGGTCAAGCGTGGAGATGTAAGGCAGGGAGGGCGTGTGCGAGTGGAGAAGGGTTCATGGGAACTCATGAAAACTTTCACGGTTTCGATGTAACAATGGCACAGAATTAACGCTTCAGCTGATAAACGAGTCTGTGCAACGAGGGGAAATTGCAACATCATTTTTCTTTGTATCTTGTCAGGGAAGTCTGTTAAAACGTGGCTGATATTGTATTTCTCGTTCCCGTCCCCACCCCGACCACAGCACTTCATATGAATGGGTTGTGGAGAGTGGGTCAGCTGGTAGGATCTCCTGGTTACGGCAGGGGAAGATATAGGATCAAACACGACAGAAACAAAAGGGACGTGGGATCTAAATGCCCTAAAGGCTCTAGATGCGAGTCATTCGTTAAGAAATTGCTTCTCTGGACACGGGACGGATACCTTAATGAATTATCGCTCAGAGACACGAAAGATCTGAGCGATCATTAGTCTCAGGTAATGACGCGTAGTTGACCTTGAAAGGAATTGGAATATACAGTTATCGACTGATGTTATCAAATACGGTTCAGATAATGCTGGACTTCAGTAAAAGCCAGTTAACGTTGCTCTTTCTCTTTCATAACCTATCCTTTAGTTTATATATATATATATATATATATATATATATATATATATATATATATATATATATATATATATATAATTTGAGATTTTGATAGCTTCCTATTGGAAAACAAGTTGATATACAAATGGTACTTACATAGCATTGAGACGCCACTCAAGCGGACTTGTAAACCATATATCTTTTATATTACATATTCAATAAATCATCTTTTTGGCTGAGCCGCCACATCTATGATGAGCCTAGTAAGTCGACAACCTGTAAGTCTGCTCGAGTCTCCCCAGTAGATGATGACCTTGTCCAGAGACAACATGGCTGGCCTCACTGTCTGGCTTAAGGAACCCTCCATACCCAGGAAGATCCTCCACGATAATAGGCTTAGATAGTTTACTAGGGACGTCCATTATAGACCATGAAGGGCTGCTATCATTGGTGCTTATGACAATCTTTCTGGAGTGCGACACACACACACACACACACACACACACACACACACACACACACACACACAAGCGTTGGCAGGACAAACGTATATATTTTTGAAGTCAATGGTCGTCAACTCCCAGGCGATTGTTACGGTTGTAACCCGAAATCTCCGAGGCCAGACTATTATAACGAAACACCTCCTGGTAGATAACGTAGTACGTCACTTGGATTCATTGGTCGTCGCGTATTTTGTGGTCACACCGACAGGATCTGTCTCGCTTGCCAGTCACATCTACGCCATAAAACCCCAAGTGTGGGTCGTAATGAGGGGCAGTTTTAGTGGTGGGCCAATGGCCATTGTGGCGTCATCATTAGTGTCTTGAGAGAATAGTCTAAGGCTTGCGGTTGGACTCGAACGATGATGTAAGACCAAAAAAAAAAGGAATAAAAAAAAAATAACTTCTGTTGGTTGACCATTGAGAGCCAGCGACGTATGTGTGTTGCAAGGCAATACCTCCCACGTCATTTTCGTTGCCACACCAGATAATAACACTTCATTGTCCCTTCTCTTACAATACACGCGGGAGATCGGTACGGTATTAAATTCGTCAATGATTATTATGACAGCTTGGCCCGACACTTTTGCCCCCATTGTTAATCTTTATATACCGTATATGTTTCGTGAATTATTATCCGTGCTTTGTGTCCAGAGATGATATTATTTATTTATTGATATGGATCATTTTGAACGTCTGTATGATCGTCTGTGTTCAGATGTATGGCGTCCTTGTCTTCTTGGAAGATAATGTCTTAATATTCTAAGATTGAGATAAATGAAAATGTGTACATCAGCTGCTTGCTATATGAGCATAATACTCCACTTAGCACAATGAGGAGGAAAGTACACATAACAGGTAATGAGGCGATCTTATGTCACTGTGAGTGATCTTGGCCATTACGATTAATGAGTCATGGTAAAGACATTAAGTAAACAGTATAGAAAACTGTCCATACATCTGGTCTTCCTGATATATCCTCAGCAGGACATAGCATTCCATTTCGGTGTCTGGATAACTATCTATTTGTGATAAGTTCTACAGCTTCCTCTGTTGACGAACATTACCATCAATTGCACATCTTAGAATGGATGTTGTAGTACCGGTCAATCCAAGGTCGACCTCGAGTACCGGTCAATCCAAGGTCGACCTCTTAAGTACATTAAGAACGAGACGATACTCAAGACTTAACACTCGTATTCCAGGAATCATCAAATCTTCTTCTAGGTGCTGATGATGCTGTCATGGAGTGTGTTGAAACTGTACCAGGTCAGGTGAGGTGGGGTGAGTTGAGGGAGATGCAAGGAGATGGTTGATAAATGGTGGAGCTCTGATGAAGGAGACACTGATGGGAGTGAAGAATATCAGTGAAGAAGATTGAGGTGGAGGGAGTGGGCGAATCGTGCTGGGAATCGAGGGAGTTAGTGACAAAAAGATGATATGTTGGAGATTTGTATAAGTGAGGCCTGAGGATGACACAATTTGTGTTAGAGTTCTTACAATGTGTTGTTGGAGATTCTGGGACTGTATCAGAGTTCTGCAAAGTGTTGTTGGAGATTCTGGGACTGACTGTTGGAGATTAGGAGGTGCTATGTAAGAGATTGGGAAAACAATGTTGGAGATTGGGGAAGTACTGTGTGAAAGATTTACGAAATAGTATTGCTATATTGTGCCGGAATCTGTATGAACTTTTAGAAAATGGCATTCAAGGCAAGACAGAATCACTCCTATTGAAAGCTGTCTCAACTTCTGGATACAGATCCTGAAGAAAATGGTGGAGGTTGAAAACAGAATACGTGTGGTGTTCAAAATTGACCTGAAAGGTGAAGGTGGTTTGTGGCCACAAAGCAGCAGTTCCTACATCCTCGTCCTACAGAGGAAATGTAAATATTTCAGGGGAAATAAGAGGAAATTTCAGAGCTGTGGGAAGTTTCTGGGTCAGCAGTATGCTGAAATAGGGTCACGTGACTCTTTCAGGTCACGGAAAATATTACAGGTCACGGAACGTCTTACAGGTTACGCAACGAGTTAAAGGTCCCACCACGTGTTTCTGGTCACACACCACGTGCTTCAGGTCACACACCACGTGCTTCAGGTCACACACACCACCTGTCGCAGGTCACACACCATGTGTCTGGCCACAACACATGCTTTTGGTCACACCACGTGTTTCAGGTCACACACCACGTGTCTGGTCACAACACATGCTTCAGGTCACACCACGTATTTCAGGTCACACACACCACGTGTTTCAGGTCACACACCACGTCCTCCACGTCACGCCGAATGTTTCCGTTAACATGTTTTGTACCTTACGGAAACAACACATTCTATATCTTTCGCAATGTAAAACTCCCTCCCCGTACAGAGCAAATATGTAATCACACACACACACACACACACACACACACACACACACACACACACACTGGTGAAGGGGAACGGTGATACACTTGAGATCGGAAGAAATTATGTCCGAAAAACTTGGAAAACTCCAAAAACAGTGAGTGAAGAGACACAGAGAAGGATCTTTGGGAAGGCATGGCCTGGGGTGTGGGTGGCCAGGTCTCGTGGGAAGGGATGACCTGGGGTGTGGGTGGCCAGGTCTCGTGGGAAGGTATGACCTAGGGTGTGGGTGGCCAGGTCTCGTGGGAAGGCATGGCCTGGGGTGTGGGAGGCCAAGTCTCCTGTCTTGTGGGAAGACAATGTCTTCAGAGAAAACGAAGGAAAGAAAAAAAAAATATGACGCTATATTAATAATTCGTTGTAACCTCGGAATTCGGTGAGAGTGACTCGACTCTCACCCTCTCACTTTTCACTCTCCCGACCCGGAAGATCATGCTTACTGTAATCTTACGTGGATTTGTGTACAGCGTTTGTAATTACTGTAAGGAAGTACACATTTCCTGTGCAATTACATTCACCTTACAGTGGATTTCTACAAAGCCCACATCATCACTGTCCAGGATCATATACATTTGTCGTGTATCTACATCCAAATTTAACTAGGTATACGGTCGTATGCTCATAATCATGTACATTTGTCGTGTATCTACATCCAAATTTAACTAGGTATACGGTCGTTAAATTCATTCTCTTGTCCTCCACTGTAGCGAGATGACTTTTAAATGCCACGACAACAGTATGGCTAAACAGGAACAACAAAGAAAAAAAGATACGGAAATTTGTGAAATTTTCGCGACATCTCGCGTGTTAATCATGTATAAAACCCTCTGCTTTGTTGACTGTAGGTCACAGGTGATGGTCACGGGGTCACAGTTAATGGGACTCCTCCCCTCCCCCCCTCCGCAACCCCGCACCCTCTCTCTCTCTCTCTCTCTCTCTCTCTCTCTCTCTCTCTCTCTCTCTGAAGCGTCGAGTCGCCATTGTGATATCTTTTCTCCCTCCCTCACTTTTCTGTTGTGCTGAAACGTGTATCACAACATACAACACACATATGAATTTTAACGTTCATTGTTATAGTGTTGTTTTAGAACGTACTTGTGGCATCCATTGCCCTCTATAACGAAGGTTGTAACGGCGAAACAAATAACGTAAGGCGTTCGAAGTGTCCCTAACTCGTATAACGAAATTATTGTGTTCAGAGAAGGGGAGGGGCTGGAGGGTTGATTTGAGTCCTACTAAAAACAGTTTCATGTGTGTCTTCACCAATTAGGTTGTGAGACTCTGTCACTCACAGACCTATACCATCAAGGTTTTTTTGAGTTCCAAGTTCAACGAATTTTGTGCTGATTCATCCAATCAGCGTCTCAATGCTCTTCAATTCTCCGACAAATCACAATATCTTTCGCGGTTACTGAAAGGTTCTAAGGTCAGTTTCAACCCCCCCCCTCCCCTCCCACCCCCCCCCCGTTGGGTTAGCACAAACCAAACATATATATAAATCAGGAAGCCACTATAAGCACTTCATATTCATCTCATTCGTCTATTGTTTTCCTTGGTAAGAAACCTCCTCAATGATAATACGTTTTAAGCTCGTCAACTCCAAGGTTAATTACGTGAACATAGATTCCACATCGAAGAAGAATATATCATCTGGAAGTGAATTCTCATTCACCTATACCAACCAAAAAAACACACACACACACACTGTCAAGGATGTATCAGAAGCAAGATGAAAAAAACGAGGCAATTATGCAACAGGAACCAACGCTGAGAAGGTGATCTGGTTGACTGGGTAATAGCAGTAACTACCTCTGTATCAACAGGTGATTTGGTAGGGCTCGCTTGATGTGGTGTCTCACCCTGGTTGACAGTGGTGTCTCACCCTGGTTGACATGGTGTCCTCACCCTGGTTGACATGGTGTCTCCACCCTGGTTGACATGGTGTCTCCACCCTGGTTGACATGGTGTCCTCACCCTGGTTGACATGGTGTCTCCACCCTGGTTGACATGGTGTTCTCACCCTGGTTGACGTGGTGTCTACACCCTTAGTGATGTGGTGCCCTCACCCTTAGTGTGTTGTTATCAACCTTGAAATCAGTCCTGTAGAACAGCAATTATCCATCTAATGTCATAGTTTAAGAGGATGGTTATGGTTATGGTTATCTATCTATCTATCTATCCATCAATCTATCTACATATCTATCTATTCATCTATCTACATAGTCATCTAAATGTATTCAATATTGCTAACTCAGCTCAAGATTTCAGATAGATGGCATAAGCGCACACAGTCATGCTGGATCGTCTGTGGGAACTGCTACTACAGAATTAGGGTCCCCAAACCCAGCACCACAGACGGGCAAAGGGCAGGGACGTCCAGTTCTATGCAACAGACCAGTTACTCCATTAACGTGATAGATGAAGACAGTAACCACGTCTATCGAACAAAGAACTATACGCAATTTTATCAGTTTGACTCACTAGGAACACATATACATCATTTAGACTTTGAAGCCTTGTTAGAAAATATGAATCTAAAGTTGATACCTATCTGTATCGGTGGCAAGAAGTCTTAAAGAATAATAGTGACTTTACCATCACTTTATCTATGATTGCCTCAAAGACTAATAGTGACTCTCCCATCACCTTATCTATAATTGCCTTAACGAATGATACCGACTCTACCATCACCTTATCTATGATTGCCTAAAAGACTAATAGTCACTTTGTCATAAGCTGATGCGTGGTTGAGGTAACCATAGGTCTAACGTTTTCCCTAACTTCGAGCATTCAACGTGACGAAGTAATTGACATAATCATCCCACTTCATCTATCATCGTTTACCCCGTCCTCATATACATAGATTAGATCAGGTAGCACACAAAATGGCCCAAAGGTACCTCAAGGGGACATTCTTCATCCATAGTTAGTGTGTTCCAATGGAGCATCAAGTTTTCCCTTGCTACTACACACATACACACACACACACACACACACACACACACACACGGCAGCAACAGCAGCAGCCTTCACCTTCAACCAGAACAAGCCAATGTGTGTCCTCTCTCTCTCTCTCTCTCTCTCTCTCTCTCTCTCTCTCTCTCTCTCTCTCTCTCTCTCTCTCTCTCTCTCCCGCCAGTACAGCCCAGCCTCAGTACACACACACACACACACACACACACACACACACACGACACACACACGCGCACAAAAAACGAGAAGAACTGCGGCAGTCACACTGTTCTCGCTAGCTGGCCACCTGCATCGCTCAATGGGGTCAAGTTGGTCCAGTCGATGGTAAAGGTTAGTAGGGCTGCAACTTCCACCACCACCACCACCACCACACCAGACCTTGTGGACGGTGGTCGCTTGCGTCATAGACATAATAATACGTCTTAACTACAGCTAAAGTTGTGGTTGGAATGGTCAAAGTGTAGTTATAAAGACGTTGTGGAGCAAACTCATGGGATATTAGGAGTCATACGTGAAGTGCTGGTAAGGGAATTATTTCTCGCGTCTTATCATAGTAACTCAGTCTACGTCCACGATATATGACTGTCTTATATGAGGATACAGTGGTATAATTCACCATCCCATATTTCAGGATTAACATAGAAATACACAGTAATTTTCAGATGTGATTACACGTAGTACGTTGGCTGAATATACGATTATCAAAACACACACACAGACACACAGACACAAAATACACCAGGGTGATGAACAGCTGGGTTGCCTGCGGGACGACTACCGAACCCAGGATTCGAACCCAGACGTGTGGGTGCATGAATCAGAGCTAAGTATGGTATATATATATATATATATATATATATATATATATATATATATATATATATATATATATATATATATATATATATATATATATATATATATATATATATATAAACAGTAGGAAAATGAAAATGTTCGACGTCTTCTATCTTATTCCTGTATCTCTCATAACGATGCGATCATTACACGAAAGTGCACTAGAAAACTTAACGTGTTTCATTTTCCTTTGGTTTTATGCATATACTAAATCACGTGCAACACTGTGACCTCTTACAATATATTTTATTTTTTTTTATTATAGTTTGTCGCTGTTTTCCGCGTTAGCGACGTAGCGCAAGGAAACAGACGAAAGAATGGCCCAACCCACCCACATATACATGTATATACATACACGCCTACACACGTACGTATATCTATATCTATATATATATATATATATATATATATATATATATATATATATGTATATATATATATATATATATATATATATATATATATATATATATATACATATATATATCAGCTTCAGAAAAACGTTCTCTATAATTTCCCTTATCTACCTATTCATTTATCCATTTATTCATTTATCTATTTGGCTTTATGTCTATCGACTGCCAAGGTCAATAAGGCGGTCAACGACTAGTCAAAGAAGCTAACCACTTCCTCCAGACGTTTAGCATAATCCCACGACCATACAAGCTCCCACTACATGACTGGTTCTCATTAACTGTGTTACCCAGGTCAACCAAACTGGTATACGAGAGGAGTAAAATACTCAACAGATCCGGAAGAGGTACATCACCAAGGTACTGTAAGATTCTCTGTAACTTTCATTTATTGTAGTTTAAATTCAATTTATTTTTGCGACGCACAAAAAAGTGAAATCTCACGAAGGTTAACAATTGAATTATTTTTTTTTTTTGCAATATTTTTTATACATAAGTTGATAAATTTCCTGGCGTGAAGATGAAAGTGGGGGGAAAAAAAGATTAGTATATCTTAAATTTAAGTAATTTGGACCAAAAACAATTATATTCTTATTACAAGTTCTCGTCAGGGCTCTTTCATCATAATTTCACCCTCCGTGCTGGAATTGGGAATCAGTTTACAGGTATCATGATAAGAATACAATTTGTCATGATTTTGAGTTTGATAAATCAATATCCAGGAATTACTGACGTCATCTTATTTGGATTTTAAATATAGGCTAAATCATTGTATTGGCTCTATTATATATATATATATATATATATATATATATATATATATATATATATATATATATATATATATATATATATATATATATATATATATATATATATATTCTATGTTAGCTGAATCGTCATAAGAAAATGAATGCCGTAATCAAGACCTCATTAGCATTATATATATATATATATATATATATATATATATATATATATATATATATATATATATATATATATATATATATATATGCCTTAATCTAAGCCAGGTACCCACTTCATCGACCAGTCTTAAGGTCGGATGAACAGCTGGGTTAACTGTGGAACGGATACCGCTACCCGGATTCGAACCTGTAAGGGACTCGACCCCGGACATCCGGGGGTAACCACTACACCACGTAGGTCCACAGCTCCACACCAGTGGGTGTCTCACAGGCAAGTATTCACATACAGAAATAATTCCTCGCCTTTAGTCGAACACACGCTCACACTCCTTGTCTTACAAACTTATAAACCCATGAGCATGAGGACTTCAAACTTACAAACCCATGACCATGAGGACTTCAAACATACAAACCCATGACCATGAGGACTTCAAACTTATGAACCCATGACCATGAGGACTTTAAACTTATGAACCCATGACCATGAGGACTTCAAACTTATAAACCCATGACCATGAGGACTTCAAACTTACAAACCCATGACCATGAGGACCTCAAACTTACAAACCCATGATCATGAGGACCTCAAACTTACAAACCCATGACCATGAGGACCTCAAACTTACAAACCCATGACCATGAGGACTTCAAACTTATGAACCCATGACCATGAGGACTTCAAACTTATAAACCCATGACCATGAGGACTTCAAACTTACAAACCCATGATCATGAGGACTTCAAACTTACAAACCCATGACCATGAGGACCTCAAACTTACAAACCCATGATCATGAGGACTTCAAACTTACAAACCCATGACCATGAGGACTTCAAACTTATAAACCCATGACCATGAGGACTTCAAACTTACAAACCCATGACCATGAGGACTTCAAACTTACAAACCCATGATCATGAGGACTTCAAACTTACAAACCCATGACCATGAGGACTTCAAACTTACAAACCCATGATCATGAGGACTTCAAACTTACAAACCCATGACCATGAGGACTTCAAGCTATAAGGCCTTCAAGCTCATCATGGAAACTTGTATACAAGTTTCATGACGTGATGGTATTCGAACCTCTGTTGAAATATATGAACGAAACGTGAATTTCGCCAATGACCTCAGATTTTTCGTACACCCAGCCTTACTGAGGTCTACATACGATAACAGACGTGTGAAACAAAAAGATAAGAACAGGAAACACTTCCAACAATTCCACCAAATCGCAGATAAATTGCCAAGACTTGTAGATAAGAGTCAAACGCTAAAAAAAAGAAAAACTTTTAACTTTGTGGAGACTAACCTACGAGAAATGTCTACCAATAAGATCCTTTTTCTCTTGATAAAAGGATCACTAAGTAAATCTTCTTATAGAACTCCAAGGAGTATAGAGTTATAGACTAATAAGTCCCTAGATTCCTTATGTTAGCATATGAAACTTAAGTAGATTTAGATAACGTAGTTTAGCTCGTAAAAATGAATTAAATGCAGGTGCATCATAATAATGATAAATGATTTAATGCTAAATTGGCAAAACTCAGGAGCGAGAAGGTATTCAAAGCCTCACAGGTCGTGGGGAAAGTATTTCATGCAACAGGAAATCGATCACTTACAATGGTAAAGTGACGATCTATTGATAGAGTCTACGACGTGTGTGTGTGTGTGTGTGTGTGTGTGTAGAGTAGGGCCTCCTTGAACAGCCATCAGCTAAGAGAAAAAGGTAATCTAAAATCCCTTTATGAAAATCCTGAAGAGATAATACGCACATATTATTCCTGCAGAAAAAGAATAATGCTAAATATTCAATAGTAATCTATCATAAATCCAAATTTCCACCTGTGATATATCTTTTTTTTTCCAAAAATAACCCAAATGTAATTATCAAAAAAATAACCCAAATGTAATTATCCAAGTGTTTAAAGAACCGTGAGTGATGAAATGTAATTATCCAAGTGTTTAAAGAACTGTGAGTTATGAAATGTAATTATCCAAGTGTTTAAAGAACTGTGAGTTATGAAATGTAATTATCCAAGTCTTTAAAGAACCGTGAGTGATGAAATGTAATTATCCAAGTGTTTAAAGAACTGTGAGTTATGAAATGTAATTATCCAAGTGTTTAAAGAACTGTGAGTTATGAAATGTAATTATCCAAGTCTTTAAAGAACCGTGAGTTATGAAATCCGTTCTATCTGGAGTCTGGAAACCTTGCATGATCTTGACAATAGAAATCGTGATATCTGTTTTCAGTACATAATTCTTGATAATACTGCTGGTGTGTGTGTTCATTTAATGTTATACCAGATACAGGTAACTAGTATGATTTCATTTGAAAGTCAACTGTCCTCGAGAATAATTAGCTATCAGAGAAGTCAATGTGATTATGTATTAGTTTATTATCTCTAGATCAATATTTTTCAATTTCTTAAGCAATGAGAAGAAATTTATCAAAAATCAAGAATCGAAGAGCCTATGATTGGAACCTTATTCAGGGGGTTATGGTGGGTTGGAAATAAGTAAAATTATACTTAAAATCCCTAAATGCTTAACGTACATATTTGTGTGTGTGTGTGTGTGTGTGTGTGTGTGTGTGCGTGTGGTGTGTGGACATGAACCGTGCACGGAAGGTCCGTGGGCGCTAGGAGAGGTAGTAGCGACAGTCCACGAATCATACCAGTCCCCTCACCTTGAACAGGTCAGAGCCCTCTTGTTTATGGCTAGGATTGCCCTTGCCAGTTGCCGATGGGCCTGTTTTCCTGACCCCTGGCCCAGCGAGAGGACTGCCCTACATCTTGAGCAGCCTGGGTTTGTGACTCATACACGTCAGAGTTCAGGGATGGACCTCAGGCATGAAGCTGGAGCCCTGAAATGATTATATCTGTCATCAGAAACGCCTTGTTATCTGTTGAACAATGCCTCTCCTTACGGTCTAGTTAAAAGGCAGAGTTTATTGACAATTTCTCAGAATAGAAAATGAATGTTTTTTCATTGGATATTACGAGTAAATCAGTCGAGCTATGTTAATGAGGCTATAAACACATTTACATCTAAGTGTAAACAAGAGACTTGAAATCCTTATCACTCATTTCGTTCATGAAAATCATGACTGTTTACATATGGCAAACTAAATTTCAGCTATGAGGAACAGGATAATTTGTACTTAGTGTAAGATTGTACCACAGGATAATTTGTACATTATTTAAGATAGTACCAAATAGTAATTTGTACATCGTTTAAGATTGTACAAAAACACTACCGTATTTGGAAATCCCAAACTTCGAGAGCCGAGAGAGTTAGCTGAGTGTACTATGGAGGCGAGAATAAGTTCACACTTCCTCCCCAGCGGGGAGTTGACTGACTCTCCCCAGTATTTCACTCGGTGTAGAATGTCTCCAGAACTATGTAGGTTAACTGCTGATAATTACACTCGAGCGAACACAAACAATCATTTTCGGCTTCCGATTGGTCGAAGATCTTTGAGGAAAACATCAAACACGACAAAAATATATTGAGACGACTGTAGCAATAAAACTGCCTCAACTCTCTAACACTAAACACAAGTATCTAATGTTGTTTGGGGGTTTGAAAGAAATTTCTAATGTGCTCTAATTCCTTGCGAAATAAAAAGAAAAGAAGCATCGTTCTCTTTATGGATATTCGCTTCAACTGTTGCAAATGGTCACAATATTCAGGGTTCAGGGTTTAGGGCTCAAAATATTCGACCAAAGTAGACCCAGGGTTCAAAGTATTCGACCAAGGTAGACGCAGAGTCCAAAGTATTCGGCCAAGCTAGACCAATGATCCAAAGTATTCGGTCATGCTAGACACAGAGTCCAAAGTATTTGGCCAAGCTAGAGACACTGTCCAAAATGTTCGGCCAAGCTAGACACAGAGTCCAAAGTATTCGGCCAAGCTAGACCCAAGGTCCAAAGTATTCGCCCAAGCTAGACCCAGGGTCCAAAGCATTCGGCCAAGCTATAGCATGGCGAAGCAGATGGAGTGGATGGGATTACAGTAGAATTTCTCAAGATTGGGGATAACAATCTTATCGACCGGTTAATTATGATATCCAGTGTATGTATAGTTCAAGGTGAGGTGCCTGATGATGAGCAGTATACATGCATACTGGCAGTTTATAAAATCAAAGGGAGAACCAATGTGTATGTTCGAATTATGGAGATATAGTAAGATTATTGGTATATCTGGTGAGTTGTATGGGGTAGTTGTGATCAAGAGGTTATAGTATCCATAGAACAATAGACTGGGGAAGGACTGTATGGCTTCATGAGTGGTAGAGAAGGATTGTATTAGACGTTTGCATTGTGGAATGTGAAAGGTATTCGATGACTTGCTGTCGAATAGACGTTATTCTATCATGGGTTCCTATATCAAGTTACTGAACCTGCTGCGAAGTATAGAGGCTTTCATATATATGTATATATATATATATATATATATATATATATATATATATATATATATATATATATATATATATATATATGTTTGTGTGTGTGTGTGTGTGTGTGTGTGTGTGTATGTACATGAAGGGCGTTCATCCCTTGAGTTACCACACGTGGATGAGCCATACGAGCATGTACACTTGTGGCGCCTCACTGCGCCTGTTTGCCGAACTAATGACTCGCAAGATCTTAACTATATGACAAATTGCCTCGTTTCCCGTACGTCATATGGCCTGCGATAGAAAACGCCGATAGAATTCGCGTTGGTCTATACCATCTGTTGAAAATGTGGGGTAAACTATGGTTTTTTTTATCACTAACATTTCTACCTGATGAAATGTACCATAACATTGAAGGGAAAAAACTGTCATGGTTTAGCTCTATCTTCTAGAATGTAATAAACAGTATTATTACTGTTTTCGACAAATCAGTGTCATTCTGTAAGCAAAAACATGTCATAAACAATGTTGGAAACTCAAGACGTACCTGATACAACTGAAAAAACAGAGGGACTTCCTTAGATAATGTTCTATTTCAACCCTGGGAAGCCGTAGAGAGGAGGGATAGGTCTGTGTTACACGAAGTGTGGGTCAAGACTAAGGACTTTGACCCTTGTGGCACCAGGGTGGTCATGGGTGGTTGCGTTCTGTCGATATAGGTAGTATGGTGATTAGGTATTCTTTGTGGAGTGGTCGACTTGATGTGTTCATTCAAACAGGATTTATATATAGTATGGCTGTGTTTGACCAATATACATCGCAATGTGGATGTAGCAATGAGTGTGTGTGTCTGTGTGTGGGTGTGTGTGTCTGTGTGTGTCTTTGTGTGTTTACGTCTTCATCCATTTGCCTCTTTTCTACGTCTCATTTACCTTTCTATCTATATACTGATAATCTCGCTGATAATCATTATCATAGCTCCCGGATGAATTCACTTCCCATGTCTATCATTTGCATCAGAGTGGAAATATATGCACTCAGTCATCACTTCCTCGCCTCTGTCATACCAGTCGCTCTGACGGTAAAGGCGATTCCTCTAACACATCTTCTATACTAATCAATCTTATGCATGAACTGGTTAGATGAGAGGAATCGATGAAGCGTGAGGGAGCTAATTCCTCTGAACCTTCTTCCATGGTGATTATACTTCCAGATGAACTACCTTAATGAAATAAACCACTGAAGCGTAATTATCTTACATCCCTCATGCTGTAATTGCCTCGTATATATTGTGTTAACGAAATCATTCAATCGTTGTGTACATTTTTTTCTTTCCCTCCTTCACGTCTTTAGAAGTGGATATTCATTATCTCTAATATATTGGATATTTGGCTTGATATTTGGTACTGTAAACAATGGTTGGGGTGTTACAGAATGTTCTAGCGTGGATAAGAGAATATTTATGTGTCTCGTGTTGTGCTGGAAGCAATGACAGAGGGAGCCTGGCTCTCGTAGTGGCCGGGTGGGATAACAAACTCAACTGTCTAGGCCCAGTGCTTAGGTCCCTCACCACCAGCGGGGCCCGCCCTAGAGCATAGGGCCCGCACACCTCCTGAGTTGTAGCGAGGTTTAATCTCAAACAACAACCAACAAACAACGGAAGCAATGAAAGAATTGAAGGAACGCTTCAGTAAATCCAGATCGTCTAAGGGACGTAATATGAGTTGAAGTAATCGTGATCTCAGACGAGAAGAGAATATATTTTCCGACCCCACTACATCTTGTGGACAGACATCTAAACACATCTTGATAGCCAGCGACCATTTTGTGTGGGCACCGTTAGCTTACAGACTTGCAATCAACCACTGGAAACATCTGGGAAATAAAATAATGATTAATCTTTGAGGTTATTATTATCTCTGACTGTTTTCCCTGCTAGTGGGATGTGACGTCCCTGACAGGGACACATCATCACCTCAGAGAAAACAATCCCAGGGCCTGGGAGAAGGGCGGCCTCCTTTCTCTATCCCACAACGGGATCCATTACTGTACAGGTCGTTTTGATGGCTATGCGCGAGAGGATAGGAAGACGCAGTGTGGTCGACGTACGTCAGTGGCTCAGGGGATGGCTAGATAAAGGTGTAATTGATTTAGGGATAGAGGCTAGAGGATTGTGGGGTTCATCTGGGATAGTGGCCTAGGGATTGATGGATAGTCTTGAGGATAGAGAGAGGTTAGTGTGAGTATTGCATCGGTGGCAAACATAAATCCAGCATGTAGACTTTAGACCATCTGTGTGTCCCCTTCAGCCAAATAACCTTTGGTTATGGACCATTGGCGCTCGTCTAGAGGGGGTCGGAATTGGAAAGAAGCGACCCACTCCCTTGTTAAGACTACAGGAGATGCGTCTCTCTAGCTCACGGGTTGTTAACACGTCCACCAAGAATGAACCTGAACCGAATTCAAGGTCTCTCTGCTCTAGTAATGCTACTACTCTTGATTCAGCTCTTCTGATGTAGCAGCTCTCGACGGGTAATCAAACGTCATCAAAGAAACCATCAAAATTAATCTTCTGCCAACATTCACAGAAGATTATTTTGTCGTCAGTTTTAGCTTTCTTATTTGCTGGATTTGTGTAGGGGATCATAAAGGATTTGAGGGAATGAGTGAGTGAGGCATGTTCGGCCCAACAGAGCAGAGTAGGGTTATCCAAGCGGTCTTCTTAGACAGCTTGATGCCACAGTTTCGTTACGCTTCGTCTTGGTGTTGTTATAACAGCACTATCAGTAAGACCTTAATATAAAGTAGGCCAAATTATCAGGAAACTCGGAGTGTTTACGCCGTGAAGTGTAAGTTATGTAAAGATGTATATATTGGCCAGAAGGGTGAATCAAAAACTGAGAGATGCTATTGGCACAGTCATTCAGTACGCAGAGGTGACCCCACAATAATGCTATTGATAAACATTAACAAGAAAACGGCCGTCCTGTAAAAACCTTAACAACTTAATCACACTGTTTTCCCTCATCTGATTATACTACCCGTAATGTCATTGAATCTGTCTGAATTGCTGATGTTAATTACTGTATAGCACGTCCTATCATTAATCAAATCATGGAAGAATAATCAAAACAAGATGACGTAAGAGTCATTGAACTCGCATGTATCTATCCAGGTCAACCACCCTCACATAACCCTTCCTTAACCACGAGACACACCACACCCCGTCCCCTTCAATGGCCAGGTCAGTGATCCACGTAGTTCTTTGATTTAATGTCTAGCCTGAAGGTTGACAATCACGATCCATTATGTCACACTTGTAACATTACAAGAGGGATAACACTGTCATGCCCTTGGAGATCACATTGCCTCTAGTTCTCTCTTGGATTCTAGGTATGTCACGTGGACAGTAGAGGTCATACGTACTCTATGAGGTCAATGGACTCATCTGTGACCTTTCGGTCGACTGTAGTCACCTGGGGGATCGACATCGCTATATTAGAAGGAGTACGAAAAGCATATATATATATATATATATATATATATATATATATATATATATATATATATATATATATATATATATATATATATATATATCAGTTTAACTCTTAAAATCACTTCTTAATCGATTATCAAATACCAAGCAACAGCTCACACAGGGTCTGAGTGGGTATCGTAAACAGTAGCTTTCTTAATCACCTAATCGTCCAAGCATTGACTATCTGAATTCATGTGAAGGATCTTCATATATTTATTGATTCAATCTTGGCCTCCGTTAGCTCACCCGGGGAAGAGAAAACAGAATTTCAGCCACTGTGATGTACGTATATTTATTCATAAAAAAAACTGGAGACATTTTTAATACATATTGTGTTTTTGCAAGTGAATTTATGAATGTATTTACATGCACTGGGTGTTTATAGTTGTATGGGCGTGTCTCGTTGTTTACTTGTAAGCCTGAACGTGCTTGTATGTAATTACCTGCTTGTAATTTCGTGTATCTTATGCTGTCCACATCCACGATTTTATCACCCAGTATATTCCAAGCTGTTTGTTTGTTTGTTTATTTGTTTGTGTGTGTGTGTGTGTGTGTGTGTGTGTGTGTGTGTGTGTGTGTGTGTCCATAATTTCAAAATATATTTTCAACTTCATAAATCCTCTATTTAAACAGCAAACACCAAAACAAAATATCATTTTCTTTTTAAAAACTTTTCTTTGTATTTTGTTTTCATCTTCTTCTCTGAACTACTGTGGCTTAGACTTGTCATATTACTCTGGACTTGCCAGACGAGTTTCGAAAATGACGAGAAAATATATATATTTTTCACTGATCTATGATGTATAGATGATGCTCCCATGAGCCATCGCTGTAGACAGCACGTTTAATGGCCGTCTTTCGTTCCATCTGCCTGTTCTGGTCAGCGAGAAGCCTTTTGCTCGAAGTATATACTGTAATGATACAAGACCTGAGGTTGATAGGAGTAGTGGTTGATGGTGGTAGTTGTGTGGTGGTGGTAGTGGGTGAGGTAGTAGTGGGTGTGGTAGTGGGTGTGGTTGTAGTAGTGGGTGAGGTAGTAGTGGGTGTGGTGGTAGTGGGTGTGGTGGTGGTAGTGGGTGTGGTAGTGGGTGTGGTGGTGGTGGTAGTGGTAGTGGGTGTGGTGGTAGTGGATGTGGTGGTGGAGGTAGTGGCAGCACCAACCAGTATAGTGGTGGCCTTCCTGAAGGTCTTTTGAAACTCTGTACTGCTCCTCACCACCAGATCATTACTGGACCTCAGCCACTGGAGAGGAAACGATTATGACACAGCCACACATACATAGCCACATCCACATACAAATACACATCCACATACGCAGGCACATACACATACACATCCACATACACATACACATCCACATACACATACACATTCACATACAAATACATAGTCACATACAAATACATAGCCACATCCACATACGCAGCCACATCCACATACACATACACAACCATATCCAGATACACATTCACATACACATACACAGGCGCATCCGCATCCGCGTCCACATACATAGGCCACATCCACACACACATACACATACCTTAGGAATACATCTGTCGTTTACCCTCACTAATACAATGAACTGTATCATGTAAGTCGTCATGTTCGCCCGTATGAAGATAACCAGACGTAACTCCCTCAGCTGATGATCAACTCCACACACAGGAATGTTACCAGCTCAAGGAGGTGAAGTGACTGCTCCTTCTCCTCCCATCAACCCACAAGAACGCGCTTTTAACTACGATTATAAATCTATTCTGTAGCTCCACCATCAGCATCACCTCAAGGACTACCACATTACTCAACAAACTGCAAGGGAAAAAAAAGATAGATCCGAACTGCAAGGGAGGAAAATTGTTCTCAAGAGTTGTAGATGACAAGGCAATGTTGCGCCAAGTGAAAGTCAGAGAGTTGGTTCGCTGTGTGTGTGTGTTATGGTTCCGTTGGCTCTGTCGATCTCGTCTCTTAAATAGTGGCAGACCGGCTGGGGAGGGCGTCTATAAACATAACTCCATATATATATATAGATTCTAGCCGTGCATTCTAACTCCATATATAGATTTCTAGTCTTGCATTCTGTGTCAAGAGTACGACAACGGGCGAAATCCCTCACAGTTATGGAATTAGAGTCCAACACGTCCAACACGTCCCTGCACATTCCCTGAGGAATATCCCGTTGGCTGCGCCTCATAGAGGACAGCGTCTTCGCTACCATGAGCCAGAAGACGTAATGGGTCACTTCCGAAAGAAACGGGTTTATTCTCACGCGTAAACGCCTCCACGATCAGAGGGTGTCTTCATAAAAAACATAAAACATCATGATGAGGTAAGATCTTAACATCTTCCACCATCTGTGGGGATCTCTCTCAATAGCCCAAGTGTGTTTACTTTACGGAGATTAAGAGCCAACGACCATTTACTGACAGATAATGGATGGTCTGATAGCCAAATAATAGCCTACAAAGAAATTAATAGCCTTCAAATTAAAGTAATAGCCCGCAAGTGAAGATCATTCGGTTTACAGGAAATTACTAGCTTTAAAAGAATGAACTATTTTTATAATGGTCTGCTTCCGCAGAGAAGCCAACACTATCTATTCAGATAGTATAAAAGAACGGTTGGTCTCGAAGGGATAGTCTGTACTTACCTAACTATAATCCAGAAATAAACTGGAATTATCGAATAATCCATCTCTCCAGTGCACAACCTACTCTCCCCCACAAACATGACACCCTACAAACATGACACACGAACAAACTCCCTCTACCCACTCTCTCCCACACACACACACACACACACACACACACACACACACAAGCACACAGCACCCATCCTCGACACACACACACACACACACACAAGCACGCACAGAGGACCCATCCTCCCACACACACACACACACACACACACACACGCGCGCGCGCACACACACACACACACACACACACACACACACACACACTACCCATCCTCCAGCACACAGCACCATCCACTATTCTCCCTGCCTCCCTTGACCGCATTGCTGGCGGTCACCCAGGCCGGCGGCACCAGCCTCATATGAATATTGACATGAACACCTGCACGGCAGGGAGCTGGTGGCTAATGGTAGAAAAAAAAAACAGGTATGGAAATACTCAGCCACATCAAACCCCCAAGTTAATCTAACTGGTTCTGAAAATACGTAATCTTTGATTGGTACATGACATATTCTTTTCCTTATCTAAGTGTATGAGAGCAGTAAGAACCTCGGAGATATATGTCAGTGATGTTCTTTTCAAAGCCAAATATTCTAAGTGTCTTGATAGGCCAGTTATAGTACTTCATTTTTTTTTTCATATGTGTGATGATCATCTGTAAAGAGCCGCCATGTATTGATATTCCAGTCAATTGCCCTTCACCACCAGATGACGTGTGAGTAGCTTACGAGGCGGACGACCTACCAGCTAAACTTGTGCTCACGCGTAAGCACATCAGATGAAGAGAGGTCTATATGCATTCCCCTGGACCTCTTAGAGAAAGGGAAGGTCTATGAATGTCTATGGTCCGTGCGAAATTATCCTTTCCCTTTCGACGATCAATGTAAATCATGTATGAACATCAGGTACGGGACTGGTGCGTGGACAGACGATCGGGAGACATTATTGGCTTAGACGATCATCTATTCATATATGAGGAGGGGAGTTGATGTGGATAATTCATGGGGCTGTTGGTTGAATCGGGTATTTCATGGGGGTTGGGTTGAAGTGGGTGATTCTTTTGGGGGTCTGAGCTGGGTGATTCAAGTGGGGGTTGGTTGAACTGGGTGATTCATCGGGGTTGGTTGAATTGGATGATTCATGTGATGGTTGGTTGAATTGGATGATTCATGTGATGGTTGGTTGAATTGGGTGATTCATGTGGGATTGGCTGAACTAGGTGATTCAGAAGGGAATTGGTTGAACTGGCTGATACATGGGAGGGTTAGTTGAACTGGGTGATTCATAATGTTTTGATCAGTGAAGACACTGAACTTAGACGAAGTTCAATGGAGGAAAAATTTAAGGAAATGTAAATAATGTATCCTTTTTTACAACCTTAACGCGAAGACATTTGACGATCTAGTTCAGATGGCGCACAACTACAAAAAAAAAAAATGTCTATTTACGTAAGACTTTGGCCTACTGCACTTAAGACTTGCTTTACTGAAAGTGTGTCTCCATCCAGGTGACCTTATGTAGGTGAGGAACTTGATTAAAAACACGTGTTTAAGAATGATTAAGGTTGATAAAAAGAACACGTTGTTTCATTGCTGCGTCCACATCTTTCCATAGATAGAAGGATAGACAGATAAATCGATAGTTAGATAGATAGGTATATATATAGAGAGAGATAGGTAGATTGATAAATAGATAGATGGATAGATAGGTATATGGATAGATAGATAGATAGATAGATAGATAGATAGATAGATAGGTGATAGATGGATAGATAGACAGATACATACTTTTTGATTACCAGAGAATTTGCGTTGGCATCATTAACGACCGTGGCTAGTTAACCATTTATATTGTGTCTTTTTTATAGCAGGGAACCACGCAAAGACTGTGACTGAACCGCTTTACAACAGCCACTCAGAGTGCATGAAACGAGTAAACCATGCATCAACTAGCCACTCAGAGTGCATGAAGCAAGTAAACCACGCATCCACCGGCCACTCAGAGTGCATTGAACGAATGAAATAAGCGGCAAAGGGCCACTCGGAAAGCATTACCCGATTCACATATAGATTCACGACAAGGACGCAAAGAACCCCTCTTCCGTGTTGACTCACTGATTCACTGAATCAGCTTTGAGTTACAGTAATACCCAGGGACAGCGTGGCCTTACCCCTGGAACTCATCTCTCAGTCGGGTTTCGAACGTGAGAGCTCACGGTTACCAGGTGATCAATACGACATGCGCTTCTGTGCATGACAATGCTTGCAGTTCACGGACGAATGTGTCCATGAAGGCCAGGTTTTCAGTGAAAGAAAAGACGATAGAGAGAATGAAAAGGACATACGAAATGAAAAAAGAAGAAAAGAAATGTTTGAAATGAAAAAAGAGGGTGTGAGCGACATGAAGATAGGTTTATGGTGTAAGAATAAAACCGAGTTTATCTTAACTTTATTCTAACGAGACAGAACGAAGAACCATGAGGGTGTAGGATGGTTTCTGACCATCGCTTCAACACAAGGCCATTAGGGTTGTACTTCCCTGGGCAGTTCCAATCTACAACCTATTGACACGAAGGTTATAAGATGGTCCCAGCCATCACTTCAACACTCCCACCACCTCCTTCTCTGGAAGTCCATCATCAAATATACAAATACAGATGAGACAAGTGAGTGACCGACCCCGAGCCTACAATATAGAAACAGTGACATATATAATCACCGGGAGGGAGCAATGTCAAGTGTAGAGGTCGTTCGTCATTGATGTCATCTCTAATGACATCAGCCTTGTGTGGGTTGTTTGCGCTGCTCTCCAAATGACGCAACACATCTGGCCGAGGCTGGAACACAGCCATTTTTTTTCCCCTCCCTCCCGCTTCAGGGGGGGAAAAAAATAAGAAAAATATTCGATCCTTCTCTGCGAATCTGCGCTTCACATGGTCACCGTCAAGAGAGAGAAAGTGTCACTGTATGATAACAAGCAAGTCATGCGGAATATGTAGTTGTTTATATGGTTTATCACTCATATCAAGGTACCTATCTATCTATCTATCTATCCTATCTCTCTCTCTCTCTCTCTCTCTCTCTCTCTCTCTCTCTCTCTCTCTATATATATATATATATATATATATATATATATATATATATATATATATATATATATATATATATATATATATATATAAAGTTAACATACTGGGCAACGCAAAGTAAAACCGTTTACCCGTAACACACACACACACACACACACACACACACACATACACACTTCATCTTTGACTGAGAAACATACGTACATGCTAACAACCGAGACATGATCACAGTGGAGGAGAGAGATTACACGTCTGGAGCACTCAGTCTCTCTAGAGGCACTTGTGTACCATTAAACTGTGAGGCGCTGAACGATCCCCCGTGTCTCGCATGGCGTTCGTTCATCCTATTGTTTTCCCTCGTTGCACAGAGTACGATTTTGTTCTTGTTGTTTGAAAAGGTTCAGCTGGTAGCCATAGTCTCGCCTTACAATAAAATTCAGATCTGTTGATCCCTGTTTCTTTCCATCAGCCATGAATAACATCTTGGCCCTATCTGCTTCAAGTCCTAGAGAAAGGAAGGGAGGGAAAATTTTATCCAGACGATTTCTGACATCTGGCAACTTGGAACAACCAGTTCAAAGTAGCGGCTTCGCTCCCACCCCCTCGCCTCAAGGAGGAAGATTACCATTAGACATTCCTGCAGTGCTTGATGGCTCAGGTGTTCTTAGTGAAGTGAGAGGAGGGGAACAGAGCAGCACCTGGAGGAGGCAATGTATTGACGAAGGAGGAAGGCCTTGGTGAGCGACGACCACCGGTCGCCTCCCCAATAAC
The DNA here is from genome assembly GCF_036320965.1 of Panulirus ornatus. Taxonomy (NCBI): domain Eukaryota; kingdom Metazoa; phylum Arthropoda; class Malacostraca; order Decapoda; family Palinuridae; genus Panulirus; species Panulirus ornatus. The sequence goes on along the minus strand of NC_092246.1, from coordinate 5,310,302 downwards.
CAACATGGTGGATAGCAGCTCCCCAGCAGGAGAAGAGTGTCTTCTCCCCGACTTCCTTCCCTCCCCATACTTAACTCTGTGGGGAGGAAGTTCCGGAGGAGCGAGCTGAGCGTCCCGTCCCTTCTCTCTCTCTCTCTCTCTCTCTCTCTCTCTCTCTCTCTCTCTCTCTCTCTCTCTCTCTCTCTCTCTCTCTCTCTCTCTCTCCCTCCGGACGCCTTACCGTAAGCTCCCGGCTCCTGACGGCGTGTGAACCATTTAGATCCGGAGAAGCGCCCTGCACTTCCGGTCTTAGAGGGAAGGAGGAAGTGAATGCATCTTCCGTCTCCAGGCAATTTCTACACCACCACCACCACCACAACCGCTACCACCACCACCACAGTTGTGGTGGTGGTGGTGTATTGTGTCTGGCATCGCTTGTGTACCTACCCTTTCCTTGATTCTACGTTGTAGGCGGAACAATGGAAGGAGTTTCCTAAACCTGTGACTTCCCTTCACACCTTCCCTTTACTCAATGTTAGAATTTGCTTTTAGGTAATTCTAGTGAGGAAAAGGTTGGCCTTTTCAGGGAGGAGCTTCCATCATGATCGTCCCACGATCCAGAACATTATGATCCTTTTTTTACCGAGGCACAACTGTGTTACCATCTTTATCAGGATCCTAAACTCTGACATCCTGTTCGATGTTTTCCATTGGATCAGTCTGTGCAGCTCACACACACACACACACACACACACACACACACACACACACACACACACACACACACAGCATCCCCGCTGATGTACGATTATTATACAGCCAGTGTTTTATCTATCTGTTCATTTATCTACTTATTATTCGGAGAGCCTAATACCCAAGTGATTAACTTGAGACTTAACGAAAGGGATAAGAATATCTGCATCTCTGATCAGATGTAAACAAGTGTCTTTGTCAAGATATAAGGTGAGTGTGAGTGGTGAGGGTCAAGGGTCGTGTGTACTGCACTGTAGCCACTAGTGTGTGAGGGCACGAGCCATAGGATGCACTCAAGTCCTAATGTCATCGTCAATAGACGATACAGTAGAGTAATAGACACAAAAATAGACTCGTTTCTAATAGCTGGGTACAGATTCGACGCAGCTGACCAGTTCTTTTTTGCTAGTTGTATCTTTTTTTCTTTTTTGGTTTAAATTTGCAGGAAATGTGATTTCCAGTAATGTACAGGTGTACATGTAAGGCCACTACTTTCATGTTAGATATTCGTTCGAGACTGTGACAAGCAAGGACTTCATGCTCGGGTTTTAGTTTCCCGTTGGCCATTGAGTAAGACGTAAGATAAATTCGCATAAATTATCGCGAGTCAGTCATGATTGTATCATAACCTAGAGCATTATATATGCTCCTATGTTCAGACGAGAATGATAAGGTGTTCAACACTATGAGGCAGAAGTAGAAACTGTTGCGTCGTCAGGAGAGAGAGTTCGCAATGTCGTCTATATACGATAGGAGAGGCAGTGGAGCCTAGCATCGACCTATGGCGGCACTCCATGACCCTTCTTACTAACACCTGAGGGAGTATTGTAAAGATAAGTAAATCATCTACGATTACCATCATAACTATAAATCTAGCTCATCATCGTCATATAGATATAGATTATATTAAAACTTACGTGAAAAAAGAAAAGTAATTTGACACGTAAAAAAAACCTAATTTGTATTATCAAAGATGTTTAAGAGATATGGAAACATTATAGAAATTCACTTCAATATCAGGGATTATGATGTTCTGTAGATGTTATCAAATACGTGCTCACTTCAGTCTTGAAATGTCATAGGTTTCTTTTTCGTTCAAATCGTGAACATATGAAAGTTTTCCAAATACGTCACGAGCTGGCAACACGCGCAGTCCTCTCCTTTTTTTGCCCCAGCTGCGACCTTGGTCTGTCCTTACAGCTTAACGGTGAACAAGATGTCAGCTGGTCAGCCAAGCAGCCAGCTAACAAACCAGTTAGCCAGCAAGCCAGCCAGCCAGCCAGCCAGCCAGCCAGCCAGCTGACAAACCAGCCAGTCTGCCAGACAGCCAGTCAGCCAGCCAGCTAACCACCTAGTCCACCACATAGCCAGCCTACCAGCCAGTCAATAAACCAAGTGACTAACCATCCAGTCAACCACACAATCAGGCAGCAGCCAGCCAGCCAGTCAACCACCCAGCTAACAAAACAGCCCTACTAACAAACCAGCCAGTCAGCCAAACAGCCAGTCAACCAGCCAGCTAACCACCTAGTCCACCACATAGCCAGCCTACCAGCCAGTCAATAAACCAAGTGGCTAACCATCCAGTCAACCACCCAACCAGCCAGCCAGGCAGGCAGCCCATCTCGTGTAGATAATGACCATGAAGACAGTAGTGGCACCAATGTCATACCCAGCTCCCATCATCACTCACCTTTTCCTATCATTACCGTCCAGCTCTTCCTATCATTACCACCCACTCACCTCCCATCACTAGTACGGGACTTACAAGGACCCCCGAGTCTAAACCTCCTCCGCCCCCCCAAGGTACTGCTATTTCGGGAGACCTGAACCTGTGTGACGCTGGGAGAGTCGACAGCGTCACTTGGAGGAGGACGTGGGTGACTGTGTGTTGTTCTTGTAGTTCGTTGTTCCTTGGCTTATGACATTTCGAAGACGACTCAGACAAGACTCTAAGTCAGAAGTTTCAAGTCTGTGCCAAGCTTGCTACACCTGGCGACTTTTAAGTTTTAAGGAAGACTCAGTAACGTAGGAGAGATGTAGCTAGAAATGATGCTTGTGTTGACCCAGATTTCTTGAGAGGGGGTTATTATATCTTCAAGGAATGGAAACTCAGAGCTTTAGGCTCTAGAAGAACGAGTGTAGAAAATGAAGAGAGAAAAAAAAAGAGTAACGCGATGACTAAGAGTAAAGAAACGACACTTCATAAAAGAGATAAAAAACCTAATAAAAGAAAGTTAGGAATTAGAAAAGATGATTTTCCACAGTGGCAAAAGTGCTTTCTATACACCACTGTTTTTTTTTTCAGATCCTCAGATGTTTTTTTGTATACTATTTGGACGAAGAACTGCAATCATACTTTCCTTTTATAATCAAAAAATGAAAATATACAAGCGTACATGTATCTAAACTCCATTCTAATCCAGGTTACTGTCAACTGCAGGTGATATAGATGAAATATTAAGAGAGGAGAGGGAGACTTCCTCTTCGCCTTCTATATCTTGCCTATATCCGACACTCCAAGTAATGGAGGAAGACGAAGTTTGGCGACCACAAACGTGCAGTCATGAAGAAATAAGTAGAAAAAAAAAAGAGAAATGAATCAGAGGAAAAAAGGAGATAGTATAGATAAAAATGAGAAATATATATTTTATATATATATATATATATATATATATATATATATATATATATATATATATATATATATATATATATATATATATATATATATATAGAGAGAGAGAGAGAGAGAGAGAGAGAGAGAGAGCCAAGATTGAAAAGCTAATGACAGCGGTCAGGTAACTCTTGCATGATCTGCAAACGTTTGGAGAACCAGCAAGTGAGACTGGAGTGTAAATGTGGCACATGAGTGAAGCCATCTGACACGTAAGGCAAGCACAGGAGAGCAACACCTCCACACTTTCTCACAAGTTCTCACCGAGTAAGTTGGTCATGTCTTCCTTCTCCTGAAGAAGGGCCAGATGGTGATGGAATGAATCCATTGACGAAGCTCATGCATATGAGTATAGTTCGCCATTCATCACAAACCACTCTCTCTCTCTCTCTCTCTCTCTCTCTCTCTCTCTCTCTCTCTCTCTCTCTCTCTCTCTCTCTCTCTCTCTCTCTCTCTCTCTCCTCTTTCCTTTCAACATAACCAATAGTTCTCACGATCTTGATCCACTTTTGATAACCCCCATACAATCGTAACCCGATGACCCGATTATGATGACTGTAGACTATTAGCCATATTCGTCTGGGAAATATACAGTTTTCCACAAGGAAGTGGCTGGAACAATAGATCACCAGAGCTTTCTAAAAGTTAGAGGAGAAAAAAAACACAAGTTGCACTCGTATAACTTGCTCCCTCGGCCACCCGCCTGGAAAAATGGTCTGTGATAACAATATTGAATCTTTGATCTTATTGCGTAGTTGTGATTGGAAATTTGAGATGTTGGACGAGGAAGGTGATAGGAGAAAAGATATAGAACAATTGTACAGAAATATATTGTAGGTTTAATATAGACGTAGTTTCGCTGACTTGTTCATATACCCCAGACTTCATAAGTGTTTGTGTGTGTGGTGTGTGTGTGTGTGTGTGTGTGTGTGTGTGTGTGTGTGTGTGTGTGTGTGTGTGTGTCTATGAAGATTTTATTAATTCTACGTTACAAACATCTTCCTAATGTGTCGTGACGATTACTTAAAGGAGCTCACTTAAATCCCTTAAGTATCTTTTCTCAAGAAATGTTTGGATTCGGTATTATTCATCCAGTTTTAAGAGAAATCCAAACCTTTAAACGAATCTAATGGCGTCATCAGTAAACACTCCCAGGGAACACAACGTGGAATTAAGTAAGATGGTTGTTGAAGGAGTTCGAGGTATGGTATAAGTGTTGTGGGTGGATGTAATAAATTGAGTCATGAGAGTGTGACTGTTGACGAGATAAAGAAGTTTAAAAAGTTTTATGACACCAGAGAAAGTTCAAGTGATGGCCCTTTGAGTTGTAGAACACTCTCCCCATACTGTAGAACTCCTTCCCCATACTGTAGAATCCTCCCCATACTGTAGAACTCCTCCCCATACTGTAGAACCTCCCCCATACTGTAGAACTCCTTCCCCATACTGTAGAACTCCTTCCCCATACTGTAGAACTCCTTCCCCATACTGTAGAACTCCCTCCCCTTATCATAGAACTCCTTCCCATACTGTAGTTCTCCCTCCTAATGCTATAGAACTACCTCCCCATACTGTAGAACCTCCCCCATACTGTAAAACCCCTCCCCATACTGCAAAACTCCTCCCCATACTGTACAAGTTTCTCCCCATACTGCACGACTCTTCCCCATACAGTACTAGAAGGTAATCACACGCAACCATGTAACAATCCATTGTGGAGGTGGCTGGAGTACTGTTATGAGCACACTAGAGTTACATCTTTCTTGGCGAACCTTCATGAGCTGAACATCACAAAATCCTCTTCGTCATTCTCTTCCCGTACACTCTCCTCGACCCTCTCCACCACGTCGCCAATCATCTCGGGTGACGCAGGGCCCATACCACACACCCAGGTCGTCCACATCACATCATAGCCTTACCTACACCTCTGCCAATACACCCTAGCTACAAGAGGTACATACACTGGTCTCATATCATCAACACATCCCTCACATACACCCAGATCATACTGACATATCCTGATAGTATACACGCATCACATCTCAACCAATATATCCACTTAGTAACCATAGCTACACATCTACACCCATCCTAAGTTTACACCACACCCAGACACACACTTACTACACCTCTACACCTTATCTATACGAGGCCCTAAACCCAATTCTCATCCTCATCACTCCTTTAAAAGGCCAACATCAACGTCTACGCCTGGACCACTTGAGACCTACACAGCCATGAATTTCTCCCACGAAGCCCATGTAACTTCAGCATCATGTTGACATCATTTCCACACCACACACACCTCTTTTTAGACTGTACCCACACTACACCCACACCCAAGCCAACATGCCACAACAGCTCACGCCGACCACACCCCATATTGCCCCAACACCCCACGCCCAAACCATAATAACATACTATCAATTTCATTTCATTTCACATGTTGTTGACGTAAACTTGAGCAGGATCATGGTTTTCTAAAACGATAAATGAGACCTACAGGGCTAAAGGTATGTCATTCAAACCCACAGATAAACTACCTTTCTAGACGATAACAATCATTACGAAATTATTGTGGGTTTGTTTGCCTCCTGGTCATATTCCTTAACAACCAGTTTTGCTAATTCTACAAGAGGGACGAATCATTGAGCTCTGAGGCTAGTAACATATATTGTATCTGTAATTCTCTGAAAAGGAGTGGAGGAGCTGTGGTCATGCGTGGAAGGTTAGAGTGATATGAGGTCAAGTATCCACAACATAAGAAACCAGTAGACTTTGGTATCGCAGGCCATCGGGTACATCTACTCTCTCTCTCTCTCTCTCTCTCTCTCTCTCTCTCTCTCTCTCTCTCTCTCTCTCTCTCTCTCTCGTAACGGTGGCGACTCTTGTCCTGCCTTGAGCCAGTTATCTGATCGTAAGTTTCACGACAGTAACTACTAGGCTTGACAAGGGTAAACAAACCTAATTCTTGACCTGGATTTATGGGATTCAGTAAGAAATAAAAACAACGCCGTCACTGGACAAGGTTTCTAACTGAGAACGTTATATGAAAATTACCATCAAAGCAGCAACAACTTAACTATGCCTCGCGAAATGAGTCAAACGAGTCGGTGACACTTGTTTCTTGTATATTTCGCGTCTGTGGCTTATTGACGACCGACCAGTCCTCACACATGACTTATTTTGGTGAGTTTTTCGTCCCAGCTAATAAATAAGTACGTGTATCATTACCTTAGAGGAGTAATTAGGTTTTGTGTGGACGAGACTATGTATCAAAACGGGAACTGAATCATGAATGAACCAAAAGGATCAAATGTCTTTAATCTCAGTAGCTTTCCTGACTATCACTTATCTTCATCCATCCCATTCTGTCCTCCTTGATGTCCCTCTTTTCCTACAGGTATTACTTCGGCCACTGCTCTTGTGAGCTGTGTGCTTGAGTTCCTGCTGATGAAGGTTAGACTGCGTCATGCGTACTGCCGCTGCTTCCCACAGTTTCCGTGTGGAGAATGACCACACGAAGATTAACCATTATGATACGTCCTTCATTCGTCAATTAGCGAAGCTATGGAATTCACTTCCGTCTGTCATCTTCCTCTCTCCCCATAGCCTCTCCTAATTTTTATAAATATATATATAAAATCATCCCAAGACAAATGAATATCTCACTGAAATTTCTAACTAACATTCTAATATCTATACTTGATTTCCCTCTACTCTTTACCTTCAAGCAATATGAGATCACACCTAATGATTGTGCACGATAGACCAACTCACTCGAACCAGAACTTTACAATAGAGATTACGTAAAATGGGTCGTTTGAATATAATGTTACAACCATTAAGGACCCTATGGAGCAATCATACACCAACAACTTAAGTGTCAGTAATTTAGAGAAGAGTAATTGATGTAGACACAGGAGTGACGCCACGGAGTGTCGACCGATATCTCAAAATCCTCAACGCCCAAGATTACACTCAGCTCTTATCGGTAGAGCAACTACCTTAACGAGTTGGTTCCCTTAACCAGGTCTCCTGGTCTTAACAAGGTGCCATGGGCACTGCCGGATATCAACCAAGAATGGAAAGAAAGCGACACACGCCTAACCTGCCTCAGTACAGGATGTAAATCCAGCTCTAAGACCACAGCGATCCCATCTGCACCCGCTGCTCCACACATGGCTGGCGACCCATCAAGGAGGATCACGCAGCGGACACGGTGGTGTCTTAAGATGCTGTATGTCTGATATCCTCCTCCTCCTCCTCTGCCTCTCCCTTCTCTTCCTCCTCCTCCTCCTCCGCCCATCCCTTCTCTTCCTCCTCCTCCTCCTCCGCCTCTCCCTTTTCTTCCTCCTCCTCCGCCTCTCCTTCTCTTCCTTCTCCTCCTCCTCCGCTTCTCCCTTCTCCTCCTTCTCCTCCTCCTCCTCCCCGCCTCTCCCTTCTCCTCCTCCTCCTCCTCCTCCTCCTCTCTCCTCCTCCTCCTTCTCCTTCTCCTCATCCTCCAATCTTGCAGTGGTGAAGTCCACCTGACCTCCAAGACTTAAACTATCAAACTACCACTCATTTCCTTCCACCCGGAGTTCAACTACCTGCCTGTCATTTGCTGTGAGGTTGACAGCAAGAACTGACCAATTCTTACACTCATCCTCGTGACACACCACATTTTCTATAACACTTATTATAAAACTCTTATAAAACTTATATATACTTATAAAACTCTTATAAAACTTATAGATACTTATAAAACTCCTATAAAACTTACAAATACTTATAAAACTCTAATAAAACTTATAAACACTTATAAAACTCTTACAAAACTCTTTCTGCATGAATTTGCAGGCATTTACCTCAGCAGTATGAGACAGTAGTCAAAGGAATGAAGTACATCATTTGTATGACAGTGTGCATGGCGGGTTGGTGTGTGTGGCAGGCGGGCATGAAGTAGGAGTTCGATGTGCATGACTGATAATTAAGTATGGCAGGTGAGTGAATATGGCCAGGTGCGCGCCCCCAGGGACCAACCCGGCACAATGATCCTGCCATCTGACAGGTGAACCAGATAACACAGTCCTCCCACACCTCCCCCCTCACACACAGAACCGGATCAGCTCCTTGAGAAGGAAGCTGGAAACCCGGATCACCTCTCTCTCTCTCTCTCTCTCTCTCTCTCTCTCTCTCTCTCTCTCTCTCTCTCTCTCTCTCTCTCTCTGTAAGGAGTGTTCCCCCTACTACCATAGTGTGAGTGGGAGAGCTCTCTTTCATTTGCGTGTATGTGTGTGTGTGTGTGTGTGTGTGTGTGTGTGTGTCTGTTAGTCTGCGTCTGTGTGTGTATCGGAGAACTTTGGGGGGATGGTTAAGGGCCTTTGTAGGCTGTAGGAAGACCTTGAAGACCCTTACCCTTGACCTGGTTAGCGACGAAACTCATGTGTGGTTACTGGGTCATGTGAGACAGGCTGATCATGTGAGGTCAGTGGGTCATGTGAAATCAGCGGATTATAGGAGGTCAGAAGGTCAGGCTAAGGCCAGCGTGTTATGTGAGATGATGCGAGGGGGTCATTTGAGGTCAACAGGGTTATAGGAGGCAGGTCATAGGAGATCGGTAGGTCCTGATAGGCCAGAGGCTCATGTGAGGTCGAAGGGTCAAGTGGGGACTTAGGTCACCGTCGAAGGAAGGTCAGCTCCTGAGTTCTATGAGGCAAATGGTTCACTAAAGTGATAAAGGTAACAGAGACAGAAAGCGGGAAGAGAGACCAGCAAGCGAACTGTAATTTCCACTTCCATATATAGACTGATAACCTTCTACTGCCGTCTACTCTTCAGTGAATTGATCGTCAACTACTATCTATTGTCTATTACATCTACCCTGCTGTGGGCCTAAACGTTTAGTCTGCCATTCTGTGAACTGATCATCTACCTAAGTCTACTCAGTAATGAACTAAGTTTCTACTCCCGTCTACTCTTCAGTAAACGGATCATCTACTATTCTCTACTCTGGTGTGGATTGAGCGTCTACTTCCGTCTACTCGTCCGCGAACTGATCATCGTCTACTACTGTCTACTCTGCTGTAGATTAAGAGTCTATCACCACGTACCCTGCAGTGACATAAGGGTGTCTACTCGCGAAGACTTTCAGCAGTGAAATTTGCAATCATGAATACAAGCGAAAGAACTAAGTAAGACAAGAACAAAACACATGCGAAAACAAAGACAAGAATTAATATACTAGAGCAGATTTTGGATCGAATGGTTAACTAAAAAAAAAAAAAATGGAAACTTGTGGAGTGTAGATTATTGGTACAATGATAGATGGGAATATATAAAGAAAATTAATGTCCTTCTCTTATACGTTTTTTGGCCCTTGGAAGAGACGACCTGCAAAGCGTATTACAAACTGGTATCCGATCTTATAATGAAGGAAATAAAAGAAAGATTCAACCCCTCCAAAAACAAGTACTGAATATGTCTAGAAAGAATATGTGAAGAGGGTATGTGACTGACTGAATAATAAGGTGAAAAGCGATTGATAGAAATGAATCCAAAGCTCTTAGCCTTCATCTTTCTCGAGATGGCAATTTTAAAGTGAAAGAAGGCCTAGGAATCCTGATGAAAGAAGAGAAATGAGAAAAAAGAAAATCTTAATCGTAAAAATGCGAGTTTAAAACTATGAGAAATAATTTTTAAAACGAAAAGGTTTTACGTCACTAATCTATCTATGTACGTGTCTAGTATGAACACGAGGACAGCGGACTTCGTCACCATCTGCTAGCGTCTTGTACACACACACACACACACACACACACACACACACACACACACACACAGCTGCGATGATGCAATATTCATGAGCAACATTTTCTCGATGTACATTTACAGAAAACGAGTCGTGGTCAGCCTTCAGCAACACGTCTAACAAACAGAACTCATTCTAATCCTCATTATCTCAATGCTCATGAAAGGGTGAATTTTGACCTGCAATGAAAGACTCAGTTGGCCAAGTAAAGGGACTAGAAGTAAAGAAAACGTCGGAAGGAACTGGTTCGTGAGAGGAGGGGGGGGGATGATGTGTCAACGGATCCGGGGGTGTGGGTGGGTGCAGTCGATGGATCAGCTCGGGATATTTCCACTGCCGAGATAACGGTTCAAACTTCCCGTTCCTACTGAGGTCCAGCGCTTGACCGCTAGGATAGAGGAGAGGGGGACACACACACACACACACACACACACACACACACACACACACAACACAACACACACACATACAACACAACACAGTTCCTACCTACCTACCTCCGTGTATAATGAGAAATGTACATCAAGTTGGTCTCGTGCGTACTGTTCACACCACAGAGAGAGAGAGAGAGAGAGAGAGAGAGAGAGAGAGAGAGAGAGAGAGAGAGAGAGAGAGAGAGAGAGAGAGAGAGAGAGAGGTGTACCTCAAATGGATCTGGAGAGCCGTGGTGAATATCTTCCATAAAATCTGATAATACAGATAAAAATCCAAGATTAAAACTTCTTTTTTCCCAAGTTCAGAACTCGTACATCTCCTGCAACGTGTAATGATGAGATTAATTAGCCATAGTCACGAGGGAAAAGCAAGTCCCGTTAATGTCTCAAAAGAACAAAATCCAAAAGTTTTCTTCATAAAACATTAATAACATATTTCCTGTAAAACTTGATATCTAAATAATGCAAAGTTTGAAGTGCGAACTCATACACGAGAGAATAGATATTACAACAGTATAAGGGATAGGGAAGGAAAGAATACTTCCCACGTATTCCCTGCGTGTCGTAGAAGGCGACTAAAAGGAGGAGGGAGCGGTGAGCTAGAAATCCTCCTCTCTCGTTTTTTTTAATTTTCCAAAAGAAGAAACAGAGAAGGAGGCCTAGTGAGGATATTCCCTCTAAGGCTCAGTCCTCTATTCTTAACGCTACCTCGCTAACGCGGGAAATGGCGAATATGTATGAAAAATATATATATATATATATATGAAATGTAACCAGTTTTTCTAGGATATCAGAGAACAAAATAGAATGATGACCAACACTTGTTTTAGATGCTTTAAAAGTTACCATCGTATGAACAAATGAATCCTGATAATTTGAAAGCATCTCACGTTTTCTGTCTTATGATGAAACATGAGGGAAGAAAAATGAGAGAGGAAATATGAGGGAGGGAAATTCACGATATGGAATTAATGACATGAGAATGAGATTGAGATAGGGATAAGTATACCTAATTAGAGAGTCAGGCCTGTCTGAGACTTATCTGTTCTTAGGTCAAAGGTCAGAGCGAAGTTCACGCTTGCTGACCATATCAAGGAAATGAAGGGAATGGGAGGTGGGGGGTGGTCAGCTTTCCATGCCTTTCATGCATCAAGATAATAGATTCTATGACGGGAAATATGCGATGACAGGGATTAACTCGTGGTCAAAATGAACATGGTCAACATACATTTATATATGTTTGTCTGTCTGTCTGTCTGTCTCAATTTCGCACTCATAAACACGTGAAACTTCAACCACACACCCAAGAGATGGCGCCCGACGAGTGAAAAACTCCTTCCACGTAGAGTGTAAATAGATGATTAAGAATAAGTAATTACATACAAATACGTGACCACCCACCCACACACACACACACACACACACACACACATATATATATATATATATATATATATATATATATATATATATATATATACATATATATATGAACGTAAGTATAAACATTCAGTAATTTCTCAACAGATAGTGAGCATCCTGCACCTCACTGTGTTGCTGTTCACTCCACCGACCAATGAGCAGGAAGCAGCCTGCACTTTCAATATTTGTGGCATAGAACTTTAATATCCCGGATAAGCTTGGAGCATCGTGAGCATCTAAAGGCGGAACACCGAGCAGACAGTGAGTGAATTTCACAATAGCGTGTTAATTTATGTTCAAGTCATTGATGGGGTTAAGTAGCGTTAAGTTTAATTGGCTGGTGCAAGTAAACCATCCTTAAAAAGCAGTTTAGTGATTCGGTCTAACCACCCATAGCTCTTGTTTACTGTTTGCTATAGTTCATCACTTTCCTCTTCTCGTCTACTTACAGTCTGTAATTTCACTCATATTGTCTTCGTTCATCATTCCTCGTTGTATCCCAATTCTGTAATCGTTTCTCTTAATATTGTTACCCAGTTCACTGCTGAACACTGTATAGTCGTTATCTCTATCGCGTTTAAACCACAATCTCTGGTATTCTTTTAAATAGATCATAAGAGCAAAGCATGTAGAAAATAGGTAGAATTTTATTTTTTTTTTTTTCACAGTGGCTATCACAGTCTAGTTTCGTGAACTTCGTAGCCTTCGTGCCCACTGGAGAAGACATCCGTGTTGGTAACCCACGCAATAACACCCCCCCCCCCCCCGACACGAACTACTTCCAGTGACCCTGGCACTCCTTGTTTCACAGTGGAGGCCCCCCTTGCTGGCATGCTGATCAGGAGGTGTGTGTGTGTGTGTGTGTGTGTGTGTGTGTGTGTGTGTGTGTGTCTGTCTGTCTGTCTGTCTGTGTCTGTGAGTGTGTGTCTGTGTCTGTGTTTGTCTGTCTGTGTCTGTGTCTGTGTTTGTCTGTCTGTGTCTGTGTGTGTCTGTCTGTGTGTGTGCCTGTGTGTGTGTGCGTGTGTGTGTGTGTGTGTGTGAGTGAGTGTTTTAGTCCCCTCAAGGCGTATTCTTCCGCAGAAAACGTGCGTCACGAAGTCCTTGACTCTAAGAACATGGGTTTGTGCAGTACCTCACAACAAGAAAAAAAAACAATAGACACGGAATGTTGAGGTCATCACAGCTCCACAACTACCACAACCTCAACCTTATAACTGTCTTTATGTATGATAGTTTCCTCATCATAGTTCTGTGGTTATCTTCCATCATAGTGGTTTGTACATGGTCAATATTTCCACCATCATAGCTTGCCCTTGAAATTGCCCATTTTTTTTTTTTTCTTTTTCATTTCTTTCAATCTTTTCGTCTTTCCATCACTACCAAATGTGGCGCTTGAATACGCTGGTATGGTTCCTCACACTTGTTGGACTGCATCGGATAAGTCTCCACGAGAGTGAGTGTGGGACGCAGTGAGAGAGAGAGAGAGAGAGAGAGAGAGAGAGAGAGAGAGAGAGAGAGAGAGAACTTAAGGATACTTAAAACAGATATTCATTCTAAGTTCTCTTCTGTTCTATTTAAGCATTATTTCTTTTTTCTATATTCTTAATACACGTAATGCATCATATGTACTGTATTTAAAATCCATACATGCAATGTAACACCAGTATATTCCTTAATTAAAAGTTAGTGTCATACATGATACTGCATATAAACGTATTGCTTGCTGTTAGAAATATATCTAAATACCCTGCTTGTATCAGAGATATTCTAATTCTAATATTCATAACCATATTAAATCCCAGCTTGTATAAAAGATACGTCTAATTCTAATATCTGCAACAATCGCACTGCTTTGAAATGTAGCAATGATGCAAGAAATTTAGACGGAAGTGAATGCAATGCTTTTTATATGGAACCTTCAAAGTCTAATGTCAACACTTAGTACAAGAACCACTGCAAGGTCTAATACTCTAAAGTATCATACACATAACTTCAAAATCTAAGACTATGTATATGTGAACATAATTATCACATCTGAATCATGACCTGTAACGATGCTCATTGGCTGGAGGTGACCCAGGGTGACAGTAATGATCAAGGTTAACAACCATTAGGTGACTTCCGTTGTCATCTCGTGTATTATGTTTTTACTTTCGTCACTACAGTGTCTTCCTGATGTGGGGCAACGCCACAAGCAGGAACCAGCAGGACGAGAGCACTGGCAATGGCTACTTCTGGTGGAGAATTATGGCAGTGAAAAAACAAACAAACTACTTCCAGTCGAGTTAAGGTGAGGAGATGTGTTAAGGTCTGTCATGGCAGTTAGTGACTGTGGGAAATCCGACCTACGTGCGTCATACCTGTTCCTCCGGTTCAACAAGGATATAAACCACTTACTATAGTCAGTGTAGCTGTCGATGAATTTGGATAAATGTTAATGATCATAGTTTTTGCATGTTTATTATTGTGGAGATTTGGAAATAATGATTCACCCCCACCCCTACCCCCCCCCCCCCCACACACACACACACACACCTCATTAAACTATGCGACACGAGTCTTTTAAAAGGGGACGAGAAGTGCACAAAAAGGCATTGCATTCACCTACCTGCTACCTCTTTTCCAGGTGTGAGCTGTCGTTCCTGGAGACCTTTGGCAACCGCCCTGGAAGTCAAGGTTGCCAGGCTCAGGGAAGTTAGTGGGAAGCCTTTGGTTATTTTCACTCTTGGGTGGTCAGCCAACACACCACACGTCCTGTTTTATTTTCTTTTACCTTCACTCACTTGTTCGTAAGACGAACTGAGTCTCTGTTGAGTCCAACCTCACTTGATTGATCTCAAATGTGTTTTCCATCAAGGTTTGTAATGCAGTAAAGATCAATTCCCGTTGTTAAGGTAGATGTCAGAGTTAATTCGACTGTATTAATAGTTTGGACTCTCCATATCACAGTCCAGGTGGACTGGTGCGAGGGAAATATAATTGGTGTCTGTAACCATGGATTTAACTGGTTTAATATCCTGTTTGAGGATGAAGGACTCGTGTGATCATTACCATTGTGTTCATGGATTAAATCAATTATCATTATGTAAAAGGTCATGGAGCCAATATATACGCTATACATGTTAATCATATATAACGACCAATTTCATATAACAATCGCATAGTCTGGGTGAAGAAAAAGGGGTCATTATCATTACAGAGAATTTGATCTTATCGCATCATAAAGTTTATCACTTAGTAATGCAAGAAATAAGGGTGGTACGTTGATATTGACCATGGTACACAGATAGCGGTGCATAGATATTGACCGTGGTACACAGATATTGACCGTGGTACGCAGATATTGACCGTGATGCACAGATATTGACCGTGGTACGCAGATATTGACCGTGGTGCATAGATATTGACCGTGGTGCACAGATATTGACCGTGGTACGCAGATATTGATCGTGGTACACAGATATTGACCGCGGTACACAGATATTGACTGTGGTACACATATATTGACCATGGTACACAGATATTGACCATGGTACACAGATATTGACCGATACACAGATATTGACCATGGTACACAGATACTGACCGTATCACACACTTATTGGCTGTGGTACACATTGGGTTCTAACTCCTCACCTCGAGTTTCAGTCAGATTCGAATCACTGGAATCCATATAAGATTTCATCGTTAGAGTCTATTCTTTTACGATCGTAAACCTGAGAGAGAAAATGCGTTTCACGAAACCTGTGTCTCAGAAGAGTAGTATGATATATTATGTTCCATGTCGCGTTCCACCTGTTTCGAACCAGCAACATATGAACCTCTGACGCTTTTGGTTACGTGAAAACGAAGCACTGAAGCAAGTGTCTGCATGAGGCAGTTAAGATATTCGTCCCGGGGGAGGAAAATATTCCTTAAATTACCTTTATACAATGTGATTCAATGTAATAGCTTCACTCATTTGAGGCCTCGTTACTATGGGACGGTGACAGAGTGTGCTCATGTACCGTAAGAACATAGTTTATATTTTGCTAATTAGCATCCGCTTGGTAGACTCAAATAGAGATATTAATGAGGGATATGTCCCAAGAGCCATGGACATACCTAGTAGGCTCATAGACCCAATCAATGAGGGCTATGTCTCTTGATGTGAACATTCCTAGAGACACTCGAGCCGAGTTAGAAGCTATCAACTGGTTCGCTCTGTCTCAACTGAAGCACTTTACCTTAACTGTCAAGTGGTGCCTAGTTACCTCGCAACTAGAAGAATGCTAAGCATTTGGATGAGGTGCGCGCGCAGTCTGCCGATGCCGGGAATGGAAAACAACCATTGAATTACAAGTCTGTGATGATGATGATGATGATGATGATGATGATGATGATGATGATGATGATGATGATGATGATGATTTTAGTTGAGTTAGGGTAGTGTGAGGTGGTGTTGTGAGAACGGGTGTATGTTAATTGTGGTTGAGTGGAGTTAAGGAGTGGACTGCGGTGGAGGTGTAGGCAGATGTAGCCAGTGTGGAGTGGTTAGGGGTGTGGTGGCTGGGTGAGGAGAGAGGAGTGTGATGAAGTGTGATGTGGCTTGAGGTATGATGATGACTGATGTAGAAGAGCGGGAAGCGTAAAGATGGGAGGGAAAGAGCAAAAAAAGCAAAAAAAAAATAGCGTGGGATTGTGTGTTTGTGTGTGGTGAGGAGTGAGGCTTGGTAAGAATGTTGGACCAAAATAGCGTGGGATATTGTGTGTGTGTGTGTGTGTGTGTGTGTGTGTGTGTGTGGAGTGACGCTTGGTAGAATATTGGTCCAGAATTCAACACATTATCGATATTTTCGACATCGTCATAAATATTCATTACACAAGAATTTGACAGAGAGAGAGAAAAAAAACGGGTTCATCACCAAAGATACGAAGAAAAGAAATATGACAGGATAGAAAAAAAATAGAAGTAAGTAAACCGTTATGACAATCTTAAAAAAAAATAACACAGGATGATAACAATAAGTTATAGCCTTTCCTGGGAATTTTCCCATCATTCCCAAGGGGTCAAAAATTCTTGCTCGTGACCATCCACCATTTTCTAAACAGGTCACGGTCGGAATTCAGTGAGAAAACCATTCATCAACAGATAAACTTGGGAGTGAAGATCACAGTGCGATAGAAAGTGACAATTAAAGGTGTTCTCTGAACCACAATAATACGCGGGTGTAATTGCATGTGTTCTCCGGGCCACAACAGTCCATGGGTGTAATGACCTATTTATATGTATCTTTTTTTTTCGATCTTGCTCCAGTGATCTTGTAAGTGAGTGACTTGCTCCTCGCATGGCATACCATCCGTTTTCTTTTCCATAGACCGTGGACGCGCCTCCAAAAGTGAAGATGGGATAAGCGGTGAGTGTTATTGCCGACGCATGGATAAATGACTGTCATAAACACGTAGACAGACCAAACGGACGGTGTCACACCTCGTGGACAGACAGTAAGGAGTTTTATAATGCGTAGACAGGTATAGGACAGTCTTAAGCCTCGTAGACAGATATAGGACAGTTTTGAGCCTCGTAGACAGGTATAGGACAGTCTTAAGCCTCGTAGACAGATATAGGACAGTCTTAAGGCTCGTAGACAGATCTAGGACGGTCTTAAGGCTCGTAGACAGACAACGTAGAATGCTATTAAGCACAGACAGACAGAAGATAGTGTTGCACCACGAAGACAGATATCTGTTTACTACTGCATCACTTACACAGGCAACTGACAGGACTGAGCGACGGAAACAGATGACAGTCAGTCTCATAACACGTAGACAGATATCTGACGATACTAAACAGCGCAAACAATCAAACAGCAGCGTTGCGGTCTTCATCGGGCAAACAACATTAGTGCCATACACTGTAGGGTCGGCAAACAAAAGGTGTTTACTGAGCTAATAGCAATACTCAACATTAATATTCCAATGAGTGCAAACACCTGTGATGATGTATGCTGTTGAGAGAGAGAGAGAGAGAGAGAGAGAGAGAGAGAGAGAGAGAGAGAGAGAGAGAGAGAGAGAGAGAGAGAGAGAGAGAGATGACCTGTATCTACTCAGGCAATGGGGTGATTAACAGCATGTCGTGCTAAAGATGCAACGCGCAAAGAAAAAAGTAGATATGATGTGCTTGTGACAGACTCCAGCTTCATGATCATATTTAAGCAGTTAATAGCCAGTGATCTGGACAACATGTGTAACACCAGACTGTTCTGTCCAGTGTTCTGCTGCTCAGCTGTTGTTTCACTTTGTGAAAAGCAGATTTCTCCTTTCACAGAAACATCCAAACAGACTAGATTTAGGAAGCTGTGTGCCTGATCTCATCCATTTTGTTTAAATATTAAGAGATCTATTTCCACACACGTCAAAAGGATCAGTTTGAATATGTCATATAATGTCAAAGTTATATTTTATGTCTGAAGACAAAGGTAAATAGACCAGAGATTATCTACACCAAAGGAAAAAATATAACCTTCTTTTTCTCTATGCTTGAATGTTTTTCTTCTAAGTCAAGGAGAACTGTTTAGACATTATAATGTCAAAGTCTAAATTCATAGTTAAACGATACAAAAATTCCATTGACAGTCAAAAATGAACTTTGAAAAAGCTCCTGTGTAGATACTGTTTCTAGAGCTGTCATATATATAATCAATTTCTCAAACTAAATATCTGGAACGAAGTGAAATCTACTCCAGTACAGAAAACAGAAGATTGACACCTCTCTCAAAGACACTTTTGTGATCACAGACACTCACATGATGATGATGATGAAAAAAAAAGAACAAAGAATTGCGGAGAAAAGTCCCAATTCTTCGAGACGGACTTAAAAGTCTTAATTGGTCTTTGAGAGGTGACAGTAGCGAGAAAGCAGCTTGTGGGAAGCAGAAGTTGTGGTAGACGAAGTGGACGAGAGCCGCCACCGCCACCACCACTACCACCACACCACCGAGACGACAGGTGGTGTGGTTAATGGCCTTCACAGCACGAGATGAAGGCCAGACTCATGCAGGGTGGGTTAGACTGTGTGGTTGGTGGGCTAGGCTTTGTGGCAAGTGGGTTAGGTTGTGTGGTTGGTGAGCTAGGATTTGTGGCAAGTGGGTTAGGTTGTGTGGTTGGTGGGCCAGAATGTGGCAGGTGGGGTCAGAACGTGGACCAAAATGAAGCAGGTGGGCCAGAATGACTGGTAAGTGGACCAGATTGTACAAAGTGGTCTTAATCCATGAAATTTCATCTGTGTATCTCAAAGAATCATAAGACTAAGCTCAAAATGAAAGTGACGCTATAAGAACCACGAAATCACAAGTTCTACAACACCAGTCTACAACACCATTCTACAACCCAGTCTACAACCCAGTCTACAACCCATTCTACAACCCATTCTATAACCCACACACGAAATTCTGGTGGCTTGCCCACCGGCATCTAGCTTATCGCAACACAACAGAAAGGAAACACTGAGTCTTGCAACTACAGCTTTGCAATGTCCCTGCATATCTATGTCATCCCTGACGATACGAAAATTAGGATTAGATAAAGGAGGGTCATGCCTTATTTTATAGAGCTAATCTCATAGAGGGATTAAGAAAACAGGTATGGGACTGAATCGCATCCTACACTCCTAGGAATGTGTTAGAATCCTCTATAGTGTCCTTTGAGTGTACTATGCTGGTGAGTATTAGGATCCAGGGGTGTGTTTGCGGTCCCCCCCCCCATCTCCACACCCTCTCCCCACACCACGTCTTGTTCTCATCATATAAACACATCCGCTCGATATTTGTTAACATTGAAGCGAGACACGAGCAGGCGTTATGTTACCAGCGATTAACAGTCGTTCGTAGATGACACGCGTTACCGTAGGGATTTGTGACGAACGAACGCCTCCTGTAACAACGACGACCAGTGTTACGCCCTAGGGAACGCCCTGCCCTCGATGATGTGTGACGGTCATTATGTAACACAGTTTCATTACATATTCAAGTACAGGAAGACTGGAGGGTTACGACCAGTTGTTTACTCTTGTATGATATCAGCTTTTCACCCTCTCTCTCTCTCTCTCTCTCTCTCTCTCTCTCTCTCTCTCTCTCTCTCTCTCTCTCTCTCTCTCTCTCTCTCTCTCCGTCTGGAGGATGTCTGACTACCTGGCCACAAAAGGCAAGCGAAGAGTACCGCTCCTAACCTCGCCTTACGTCGTTAACTGACCACCTCCACCAAGCCTCCCCTATCTCGTTTTCTTCTCTGACTGAATGATCGTTAAGAAAAAACCTTTGCTTTTCTGTAGCTGAAAAATGAATAAAAAAAAACTTACTTCTTTGCTAACTGAATAACAAGAAGAGATTAGAAATCATTTCTTCAGCAGAATAGGGATAGAAAAACTGTTTCTTCTTATCGAAAGAAATAAAAAGTATGACTGAACGATCCATATAAACCTTTCCAATGTTTAAATGAATGATCAATGTATTGCTTTTCATATATTTATATGAATAATCAGGGTAAATAGTTTGTTCTCTAACTGTATAATGAATACACCCCTCTCGTCTCACTATGTGGGAGCAATAACAGGGGATTCTCGTATGTGGCCTAATACGTAAGATCCTTCCTCTTCTTCAAGTAACTAATATTTAAAGGACCCTATGCGCAGCTAACCCCTCCCCATGATGTGTGCAGGGCTGAGGTGGAGAGAGAATTTCACCACAATCAGGGCCAGAAGATTCGATTCTCCTATGGTCAGTCACACTATAGGTTTCCCATTCGTAATTGTATTCAAAATCTTTACGTCAGTATCACACCCACCTTGGTCCCTACCCACCACCTACCCTGGTCCCTACCCCACACACATCCTATATTCTCTCTATACTCTATGGTGTTCCCTCGTGGCTTTTTCCTTGCCTACAGTTATGTTGGAGGGAGTGGTGGATGGGTGGGGAGGAGCCTTCTGTTTGACTACCCTCCCTGCACCGTTATGTTGATGGATGGGGAGGAACCCTCTTCTTTGTTGTCCTGTCTCCATCTATATACATAAGAAACTTAAGATGCATTCCCCAGTAGATGATCGTACCACAAATTACCATGTCCTCTACTACCTGGCTGGTACCTGGTTTTTCCATGTATTCCCAGGTAGTCTACCGTCTTGTATGTGTAGATAACAAGGTAGTTTCACAAGCTAGAAATGTGGTTTAGTCTCTCTCCTCACCATCTCCTACCTTCTTCATTATCCCTCCCTCCCTCTATGTTCCATCTTCCCCCCCAACCTCCACACCCCTCACTCATCCCCCACTCAGCAGGTGCTGTCTTCTTGAGATCACCTTTTTCATATCCTTGCAAGAGATCCCGAAAATACCTCCACTTTTTTCTCTCCCTTGTGTTCCTCCTCCACCTCTCCCACGGCTGCTGGGCCACGCCTGCACTCGGGACAGCACAGAAGGTAACGGCAGACGTTGATAAGGTCTGAATCAGATACGTGCAGCGTGGACCAAGGTCGCTGCGGGTCATTTCTGCACCTGAAATACGACTATAAGATCTTTATAATCACCGATGCGAGGTGTGTCCCACTTCTTCTCATGTTTCCAAGACTCAGGAGAAACAGCTTTGGTAAGGCGATGTGTCCGCCTTTATCTGATTACTCAAGGTTTAATTAGTCAAGTTTGGGGGGATAGAAAAAAGTAGCGTCCACCATCCCACCTGTCTATCCTCAACAGAGGAGAATGGTGGAGATGCGAACCTGAAACCCACCCTCACATCCTGCACCCAGACGAATGTACAAAAGCTGTTAAGCAATATAGAATCCTTTTTTTTTCGCTCTTATCACCGAGGGATTGCTAAAGCGACCCCATAACCCAGATCTGATACAGTGCTTCGGGCGTGCGTGCTACTGGTGTAGCTAATGACACTAAAACCTTGAAGACCACGAAGCATTATACAGCTAGTCTGTTGTCAACTGCTGGTAAATACAACATCCGGTAATAACAATACGGTTATAACTGTCATATTCTGATATCATGATCACGAAACAGTTACATATTCTTGAAATCATAATGACGGAATGTTATGAATAGTGTGGTCATATGACTTTAGAATATATCCCACTCAGTGTATTCTCCTGCTGGAGGTCTCTCGCTCTTGCCTCCTTCAGCGCCTCCTGCATGTTATAATTATCACAAGATCCATAGTCGCAGTTCCACGAACCAGTTGTATCCGGACGACCTTGACGAGGACTGTCATAGAGGTGTGTGTGTGTGTGTGTGTGTGTGTGTTACACTGCAGTTAGGGTGAATACAGAGCCACAGTGTTTGGCTACAGGTGCAGGAAGAGGTTATAATGTGAGGGGAGTGTGGAGAGAGAGAGAGAGCACCACACTACCCTGACATTTGTCGAGGTTGGTGGTGGGTGTGTGAGGGTGTGAGGCTGGCGGTGGTAACAGAAGACGGTCCCCTCCTCCCGGAGGCTACATCTCCACCCTGCCTTCTGTGGTTGCTGTTGCCATCACCACACCTCACCTCACAGGAGGCGGGATGGAATGTGGTGCATGTTGGAACAGCCACGAATGATGACTATCATGATTGCTACTGTTCCTTTGGCTACTACTACTGCTACTGCTGCTTCTATTTAACGTTACCCCCACTACTACTACTACTACTACTACTACTGCTACTACTACTACTACTACTACTACTACTACTACTACTACTACTACTACTACTGCTACTACTACTACTACTACTACTACTACTACTACTACTACTACTACTACTACTACGACTACTACTACTACTACTACTACGACTACTACTACTACTACTACTACTACTACTACTACTACTACGACTACTAATACTACTACTACTGCTACTACTACTACTACTACTACTACTATTACTACTACTACTACTACCACTACTGCTGCTACTTCAACTAATGTTACTACTACTTTTACTATTACTGCTACTACTGCTACAAATATTTCTACTATTACTACCACTACTCTTACTGCTACTACCATTACAAATAATGATGATAATGATAATGATAATAATGATAATAGTAATAATAGTAATGATAATTATGAAAATGATGATAATGATAATATTTATTATGATAACGATGATAATGATGATGATAATGATAAAATAATATGATAATTATGATGATAATGATAGTAATAATATTTGTATCATTGCTCCTGCAACTGCCTTTGATCCATAATTAAGATAAGACTGTGCAGTCTCATGCATGAGAAAAAAGAGAGAGAGAGAGAGAGAGAGAGAGAGAGAGAGAGAGAGAGAGAGAGAGAGAGAGAGAGAGAGAGAGAGAGAGAGAGAGAGTTACGAAACATCCACACCCCAGAGATCTTTCTCTCCAGTTCACTTAGTCGCTCGATATCAAGCGCTGTTAAGCAAGGAGACAAATCAAGTTTTATGGGGTGTTAAGTCATGCTGTTCCAAGCTTCGAACACACCTTTCCGAACAGTGAACCCCTTCTCTTACGTGCCACTGCTGGCGTTCCAAACGATCATTCGAAACTGTTTCGCAAACTGGGCCTTCCGAGGGTCAAATGAACCAGAGTGCTATGAAAAGTAATTTTTTTTCTCGTAACTTTGAATGAAAGGTTTATTTATCCCTAAATGAAAACATTTTTTTGGTATATCGAAGACTTCAAGTTCTCTGTCTTGACCCAGCCCCTCGCTAGGTCAGAGTTAGTTAACATGGGTAACACGAGACGCCTTTAATGACATTATCTTGCTAAGGAGGTCGGTTACCCTCCTGTTGTCTGACCCTCTACCTCCCATCGTGCCGTGGCCTCTCTACCTGTTACTAACAACCATCCCAGACATGACCTTATGTCCATTGTGTGTCCAGGTCAAGATTTATCCCCTGGGGGAAAAAAAAATAGCAGCAGACGGCCTGACCTTTCAGCTAAAGGTTGGTCTGTCTGTCTGTCTGTGTGTAGTGCCGACTGAGCCTTCAGCCCCCCTAATCTATTAGCCACTGTAATTGCTACTTTTAAAAAGGGCCAAGACCTGCTTTGGAGTCCAATTGCTTTGACGTCACCGTCAAGTCATAAATCAAAGAGTAAGGAAGTTGGTCTCAGTTCTACCTCAAAGTGTTCTTAAATAAGGCAAGATAAGATAAAGATAAAGATGAAGATCTCGTATATGAAATCAGATATATATGGCAAGTCAATGCGAATATGATGTAAAATGTAATAAAAAAACGTTTTACTTTGAATTTGGCGAATATTGTATGATATGACATTTCGTGTTGGCGATGGCATTTACCCTTTTTCAATCCTTTTTTTTTTTCTTTTCGCTCATAACTCAGTAACATTTCACCTCATGTTGTTGGCCTACTGCCGCAGACGTCCACACTTCCTCCTCCACCTCTTCCTTCCTCCTGCTCCACCGCGAGAGAGAGAGAGAGAGAGAGAGAGAGAGAGAGAGAGAGAGAGAGAGAGAGAGAGAGAGAGAGAGAGAGAGAGAGAGAGAGAAAGGAAGAACAAGTGTGTGACGTCTGTGACCGACTCTCGTATTTCAGCGTCGCATTCCTGACATTTGTATCGTCGTTCTTGTGGTTCTAAGACGACGTCCTCTCCTTCAGCCCCGTCCACCACCATCACCCACCACCACCACCATCACCCACCACCACCACCATCACCCACCACCATCACCCACCACCATCACCCACCACCTCCGTTGACTAACCCCCGTTGAGGACAATTCTTGTCCGACTCCGTTAGCTGAACCGCTAGTCGAATCTTTTCTTCGGCTCTTGGAACTCGTATTATTGACCTGTTTACTTCACTGGTTTTGTGCGAGATGGTACGACCCTTGAGCACACAATAGTACGGCGTGGCGTGGCGTGACCTTTGACCTCAGACTTAACAATCAGGTAATAGCACCTTCAGGGCTATTGGTAGTACCATCGAACTCAAAGTCCGTACCTCTGTGCTCATGGCCCGTGCCGCTGTGCTCATGGCCCGTGCCGCTGCGCTTATGGGCTGTATCGCTGTGCTCATGGGCCGTACCGCTGTGCTCATGGGCTGTATCGCTGTGCTCAAGGACCGTAGTCCGCTGTGCTCATGGGCCGTACCGTCGTGCTTAATGGCCCTACCGTTGTGCTCAACAAGTTAACCATCTCCCACATGCAGACTATTCCCAGCGTTCGCTGATCAGCAGCGTTGACTGGATCCACCGGACAAGACCCGTTGACCAGAGCCAGGTGAGTAGCGAACGTATGAAAGGTTCTTATCAACATACCTTCACTGTCTGACCTTTCTGGATGGCGGCCCGTGTCTAGTCTCCGTTGGTCAGACCCGGTAACCGAGGCCCCATACGTCGGGCCCGCTGACCTTTGCCAGCAAACCTGGTCTGCTGAGAAGCCTGTTCGATATGTTGTCCTGCACAGCAACTTCACTGACCACGCCCCCCCCCCCCCCACCCCCCATCCTCCATCACTTGCTCCGTTAACCCAAACCTTTGGGTTTGGTCCTGTTTATTGCAGCCTCGTTAACCTCCTCCACACACTAGTTATAACTCTGTGCCTCGTTAACCCCCTCCACTTTCCAGTACTAGCTCTGTTAACATCGTTTGGTAGATCTGTTGGAGACTCGTGAAGTCTACTTCCTTAACAGGCCTGTTTGAAAGTCATCTAACGACGTTGAACATCTTCGTTGACCATCTTTGTCAGCTGGATTCTTTTTAACAGTCCCACTAACCGTTTTGTTAACCAGATGCGTGGATCAGTCCCCTTCAACAGAAACTGTGAAGCCTTCATAGTTAACAGCCACTTAGGCAGCCAAGATAGTGAACCTCAGCGATGGTTCCTCCCGTTGCATGATCCATGTTGACCTGTTCTAATGACCAGTTTGTCAGTCATCCATGTACTCGTACGCTAATGACCAGTTCAATGAGTGATCATCATCTTTCATGAACTCCGTCAATCAGGTTTGTTGGTCATCCTAGTTGACAGGTCCTACTAAACCAGCCTCGTTGACAGATTCAGGCTGTCAAACCCCCTTTTTTTGGACAGGTTCCTGCAACTACGTCCTTTGACAGACCTTCACTGTCCAGCCCGTCACCAGGGCCCTACTGGGGTACCACCTCGGTGACCAGTCATTCGTCAGAGTGGCTTAGGGTCGTGACTGTTGGTTCTGGGTCACAACTGCTGACTTATTTACTCCATCCTGATGAGCGAATCCAGCATTCAGTTCACACTGAATAGTCTCCTCAACAGACACTATACAAAAGAGGTGAAATAGAACCAAGAAAGCAAAGAGTAAAATTGCTGTAGTAGAAGGATGGCAAACAGCTGTGGCAAACCACTAATCATTGCTGTTAAGCGCAAATGGCCGAGAAAAGGGTCATTAGTGGGAAAGAGAGAGGAGGTCGCTATCCACCACCGTCACAATGCTCCGACCTAGATCATCCTGTCTTCTGTGTGAAGTACCTTCCTATTCAACTCGTCATTTGCTCTGATTCTTCTTTTTTCTGTGCGTGGGTGCCTCGCCCGCCTTAGCGAGGCAGCGTCAGGAACACACGAGCAATGGCCTGATTTGCATACATCCACAACACAGCTGTCACATCCCGTCAAGATCTTTGAGGTTTAACGGCATATTTAACTTGCACTATACCGTGCTACCTTAGTCATTTGTTCGTTTGTTACCAAGCATCTATCTACCATCGTTTGTTTGATAGACTATCTTCTATTAGTTCGTATAATGTCGTTATGATTGATGGTCTATTCAGCCGAACGCTCTTACTTTCTGTCGCCTTGAATACCTACAAGGGGTAACCTTGCTGCTTCCTCCTTGCTGAGCCGCCTCCTTCAGGCGACCTTGCCCCACGTTGCTGATCCCGGAGGGCTCCAAAAGTCTCTCTCCTTGTAGTCGGCTGGAGGAACCTCACTTCTCAGTCCCTATTTGGGGGAAGGTGGTATATATTTCTTTTTGTCTTTCTCGCTGACCGTCACGAGTAAGCCAAGGGCTGTCTGACAGCAGAGCTGCGGTGTGTAGTGTTGGGTGTGGTTTGAGTAAGAGGGGTAAAGAGTCGTTCGAGGGCGAAAGTAAACCATGGTTAGAGTGAGATGATGGATTGTGGGGGCTGTCAGTGTGAGGGAAAGTAGTGTGAGGAGGGAGGTTAATGTGAGGTGTGAGGGTTTGTGTGTTATTAGTGTGAGGGAAAGTAGTGTGTTGGTGACGTTAATGTGAGAAGGTGTGATTGTTTGTGCGTTATTAGCGTGAGGGAAATTAGTGTGAGGGGGAGGTTAGGGTGTGTAGGTGAATGCTTATGTGTTATTAGTGTGAGGGGAAAGCAGTGTGTGGGTGAGGTTAGAGAAGCAAGATGTGTAGTGCGAGGCTTTCGTTTGACTGTAGAAGTTTTGAGTGTAACATTACTGGAGATCTGAGTGTGTGTACTGTTGTCAGAGTGAGAATGTGTAGTGCGTCTATAACATTAGATTCTGTATGTGTGCAGATTTTTCTCTCACGGCCAGAATGTGTACAGCCAAGTGCCTTTCTTCTTTATCAACATAATAAGCAACATTTTTTTTGTTGCAAATTCTAGATCTAGGAGTAATGTTGTCTGGTTCAACATAGGTTGTTTAGATATCTTGAGAAAGGAAATATATCATTATCATATAAGTAAGATATCAAGATTTCAATCATTAACCCTATCATCTCATTCCCTGGCTATAATTTGGAGGTACTGAAACTATCTTAATTTACATAATTAGATGATTACAGTGATCATGGCTATTTAAGAGATAATGTGTTATATGTATATATATATATATATATATATATATATATATATATATATATATATATATATATATATATATATATATATATATATATATATATATATATATATATATATATATATATATATATATGTATATATATATATATATATATATATATATATATGTATATATATATATGGCATGCAATACAAACTTTCACCTTATGACGAAGATCTTGAGACAATATCAAGGATCATGTTAATGTCATCTGTGATCTTCTTACATTACCATTTCACACAAACATGGAGGAGTGGTGCTTGCATGAAAAACTGGTTGAATTAACTGGACAGTGAGCACCACATCCCTGACATTTGTGGACGGGGATTGCGGAGGAGGTAAGATAACAGTAACGATGTTGAAAGTGATGGGGAGAATGGGGAAGGAGATGGGGTAAAATGTGGGTCCAGTGGCCCCGTGCATGATGTAGAAGGACGTTAAGACAAAATTGAGGTTGATTTGTTGGCTGTGTGACACCTGGGTTAAAAGTGAGGATCAGTTATTCTCTCATTCTTTTTTCTTTTTTTGTCTCCTTACCTCTTTGTTGACCACCGTGTTCCCAAGATCCCCTCAGTAAAATCCCCCTTTTCAACAGTCTTCAATTCTCAGGATCCCATCTCTTCAGTCAACACTTCCAAGAACACCTCCACCAGACGCCTCTCAGATTCTTCAGCCTTCAGTACTTATCCTTCCAGTCAAGAGACAAGAGAGATATTCATAGTGATATCTTCAGCCACTTGGGCATAGAGATGCTTTGAGTATATGTGGGTATAGACGATAGAGATGGCTGAAGAAGAGATTAGACATAAGACCAGTTTGACATACAACGGTGAAACAAACGGGAACCAATCCCACAGTGTCCCTGTTCTCAAACAGACAGGGTCCCCATCCTCATCCCCGTTGTGTCTCCATCCTCAACCATGTAGGCTGGCAAAATACAGGGTCACCCACATCCTTATAGGAACACAACAGGCAAGAACATTAATATGAGTCTGAGATAACATAACGGTATCTTAAGAACCACAGAAGGTCCAGAGTCTGCTCTGTAATAATGACTTCTCAGACTTACCTTAGAAAGTCGTGATCTAGATCATAACATTAGAACAATGTTATGTTATGTTTTCATCTTATTCAATGGAGGATCATCACCGTCAGGTTAGCAAGCATCAAGGACAATGGAACCTCTGCACTTTCACTGAGAGACGAAACTTTCCTAGTGTTGGTCACTCACTGGATAGGTGGCTGACATGTTCCTCCCTCGCTCAATAAGAGTCAGCCTACATAAGCTGTGAATGTCTGTTAGGCTGTCAAAGATCCGTCGGGCCATGGACATAACTCGGGGCCTTGTTCATACACGGGTAGTTCCCACCTTTCTCCCGTAAGTCAGTGAAAGACTTGACGTAGAAATTGACGATCTAATTTGACACAAGGTTACGATAGTGTTGTGTCTAGGAGAACATGATGTATGTGGGTCAGCATACTGGACGAGTGGGTGTATTAAACAGCATCATAAGAAGGGAGACTAACGTAGAAATATGACTTCAAGTTGGTATCATCAAACTGAAGAAATATATCAATATATCTAGTTCATCTTTTGGAGTAAGAGTTTGTTTGTTTTTTTTATTTATCTATTGCTTAACCATATGTTGAAGTGCTGCCTGATTCTTTTTCTCCATCAGGATCTTACATCAGTATCATATATGTATGAGTACACACACACACACACACACACACACACACACACACGCACACACACTTATACATACACGCATACACGCACGTGTACACATCCTCATGCACAAGCTTCACTCTTATCTCAACAAGGTCATCAGTATGCGCGCCTTCACCGCCACGCGCGGGTACGTGGGTACTTGAGCACGCACGCCGCCTCTGTCACTGTGGTGAAGACAACGCAGGCGTCACACGAGGCAACGTCCTGTCACTTGCATTACATGGTAGACACTCCTGCAGGGGGAGTCAGCCATGGACGTGGGAGATCCTCCTGCAGGTCGCCAGAAAGATGAGAGACCCACTTGCCTATTGCCCCCCACACACACACACACACACACACACACACACACTCATGCACGCAGTTGTCTGAGTCTAAAGAGACACACACAGGTACACAGACACTCTGACAGACACACAGGTACACAGACACTCTGATGGATGTATACAGTCTGACATGCAAACAGGTACACAGACACACGATACATACATATGCAGACACAATGGTACACAGACACTTAGACAGACACGTAGGTACACAGACACTCAGACACACAGGTACACAGACACGCTAACAGACACACAGGTACACAGACACACACTCAGACACACAGGTACACAGACATGCTAACAGAAACACAGGCTGTCCTGAACACTTTTCCCTTTGGGGAGATGTGGCATTTACATAGCATTTGTGATGCAAATGAAGCAGAATATCTTTTGTGGTAGAATCGTATCCTCTGCCGGTACAAACAAGGGATCTGTCTAACACCAAATTTCAGTCCTACTGTCTTGCTAGCACCACCACACTCCCACTAGAACGGTGTTATGTAAGTGAGGCACAGGTATTGTATCCCTGACATTTTCTCTAGTAATCCTCTTGCTCTCTTGTAGAACCTATTTTTCTCTCCTTTCCGGAATTCCCCTCAAAAAGGTCAATGTGGAGTGAGCGTAGCACAAAGCACCCAAGCCCGTTCGTCCCTGACCTTTAGCATACCATAGCACGCATCTGGACACCTGACCTATGTTGATCCCGTCCTCATACACACAGCCACTACCAGAGAGCCACTTCCTATCTAAACCAAATCAAGTTTGATGATTTTTCCTCTTGTGTTTCTCAATATGCAAGTTAAAATCTCACCTCTTTTGAGCAATAAGAATGAAATGAAGTCATGTATTACTGGATGAGTCTGTGGAAAGTAGGATGAACAGTTGAGGAAGAGGTTCAGCATAATCATATAAATCGTATGTATCATCAGATCCAACTAGAATCGTTACTCTTTCCTTAGAAGAATATCAGATCAGCATCTTCTTTGAATAAACATTTTGCCTCTTTTTTTTTGTGGCGTACAGAGATGAATAATTGGATTGCACCCGACCATACCGGACGAGGGAGGCAGCTTTTTTCATTATGAAACACGAAATGCAAAGTGATTTACAACGTCAGGAGCAGGGAGGGGAGATGGAACGGTGTGGGGGCGCGGGGGGAAAGCACTTCTCGTTTTCACATTTTTTTATAGTCCTCCCGTTTTCATCCTTTTTTTCTTTTAATGTATTAAAGTGTGGCAGATGAAAGGACAGTAGCAGGAGAGATACTTCGTTTTTCTTCTGTTTCTTTATCCTTTTCTATATTTCCTTCGATGGGGACTTTTGTCCAAGTATTGGGGGTTAAGAGTCTTTGACAAAGAGGAACAGAGCAAGGAAGGAACCTTGCACTTCTTGTGTAAGTACAGGGTAGATAAGGAGTACTTGGGAAGGAGAGATGATGGGTGGAATGGTCCATGGCGAGGTTATCTGCTGGAGGAAAGTACATGGGAAGGACAGGTAACAGGAAACCTAATGATCATGACTAGGATATCTGCTGCAGGTAAGTACATGGGAAGGACAGATAACAGGTGGCCTATTGGTCCATAACAAGGTCACCTACAGTTGTATACAATCAGGATGGCAAAGATGAAGTCCTATAGGTTGAGGTGCTGCCAATCCCTGACATTTGCACGCTGCTGGCACAGGTCACGAACAGGTGTGGCCTTCCTGCCCATCGTGACGTCAACTGGCTCGTTAAACTCCTACCGAAGGTGAAATATCTGGTAGGGGGAGAGGGCGGTAGGGGGATCCATAGAGGGATGGGGGAGAGGGAGGGTAAGCCATAGAGGGGGGTGGGGGTTTTTTTTTCTTATTGGCTTCATTACGAAATAACACGATCGAGAAGAACGGGGTAAATTGTGGGGCTTTCGGGAAAACTGGAAGAGGAGGAGGAGGAGGAGGGAGTTCCCCTCCGTGTCATAAGTCCATTTAGAGTTACCAAAATTAAGGTCAGGTTGCCACAGTTAAGGTGGGAGATTAAACCTTACCAGGAATAAAGTTGACCCTACCATATATAGATTAGAACAGACCGGGAACTACAGATTTAGGAAAGCTATGTGCGGATCAGACGGTGCCATGAGCCAATGAACACACTACCATTGGCAAGATTGTACCATACCATGAACAGATTAGACCCGACCTAGAGTGGGTCAGAGCCCATCATGACCGGAGTAAACCGTAGTGTTTCTAAACATCGTTTCAGCTGTGTTGCCACAAACAGATGATCTCTGTGGTTTGGGTAATCTGAAACATGTCACACTGGGGCGTTTTTCTATTGCTTTCATCACCTAATGCTTGCTATTCTTGAGTCTGGTAATGTGATAAGATCTACAGAATGTCATCTCTTATGTGTTACAAGATGTCTATTGATTCATTTGACCCCATTTGCTTACACATGAGGATGGTACGAGTGGCGTAGATTCTAACGAGAACTGACAACTTGCGGTGTACATAGCCAGTGGTATGGTACTGTAGGATGGTACATACACACACGGTACACGCATCTCGGGCACTGGTACCCATAATGGTGATTCCCAGATGGATGGTACCTATAGTGTAAATCTTTCGAAGAAGGGTAATAACCATGATGTGGGCTGCTCGAAGTAGCGTACTGATTTTGTCTACAGTTCTGTTCCAACACAATTGCAAGCCTCGTATCTCTATCCTTCCTCCTAGCCTTCGCTAAACTTTACCGATTTTTACCGCACACGGTAACTGCCTTGAGCATATTGAACGTTCAAACATTGCTCAAAAGACATATGAAGCACTTAACAGCTCTCTGAATCAACAAGCGTTGCGCCATATACAACTTCGCATCAAAGTCAAAAGTGATCTACATACTTTCACAATTCCGGTAGACAACTAACGAAGACTTTCTTAACACAGCTGCATAATGGGGGCTTACCTCTGGCCCTCGTACCTTATATGAGACACAAACGTCTGTTCATATTAGGTCTAGCTTTATATGGAGGCAAGTTGCCCACACGGACGTCAAGAAAGATTCATATTCTTAGCAATATCTGTCGAGTTTAACTTCTTAATATGCCCTATACGTCAGAGAAAGGAAAGATGCATGTATTACATAAACGGGAAATATTTGAAAATAAGAGAATGTTTTGCATATTGTATTTCTAAACATCTCAAAAAAGAACGTTGAATTTTTCTTGTCGGATTCTAAGTCATGATTGTACTTTCAAAGCTTCGATGGAGAAGCGAATCGTGTTTACTATCGTCATATGAATATAAGCCAAAAGAAAGAAGCCACCGTGAGGACATATGGGATGGCTCAGGAAGCCAGACAAACTCTTTAGACAAGGCTGACCATCAGTTCATTTCCCCTGGCATGCCAAAATATTCCAAGTTACCACAAGCAACTGTTCTGACTATCAACATTTTATGAAGTCATCAGTCAGCAAGGACCATATATGCAGTGAGACCATGTAAGGTTTGAGATGATGACAAACACCTGAAGAAGATGTTTAAGATCCTTCAATTGGTGGTTAAAGCTTAACGACTACAGTTTTGGTGTCCCTGAAAGTCGAGATGGATGAAGTCTTGCTAACTTAACCTACAATGTCACATGCTTGTACAACTAAGAGGATCTAAATGACTACAGTGTTACTGTGTTCATTCCAAGATTCTTTAAGAGGGTTACGATGCTACTATGTTCATTCCAAGATTCTTTAAGAAGGTTTCGATGCTACTATGTTCATTCCAAGATTCTTTAAGAAGGTTTCGATGCTACTGTGTTCATTCCAAGATTCTTTAAGAAGGTTTCGATGCTACTGTGTTCATTCCAAGATTCTTTAAGAAGGTTTCTCCTTCACCTGAAGACTCTCTGCGTCCCTTGATGCGACCCCACTCTTATTCTAATGACACTTGTGGCTTTTAGATTACTTCAGATGTTCATTTCATTCCCGCTATCTTTTTTCTCTCTCCAAAACATAACTAATTTACTTGTTTTCCTAATTACGATGAACTGCTCTAGTTAATCTTACCCAGTCTAACCTAATTTTTTTGTAATGACTGTGTTCTGTTATTGACTCTACTGGCACTAAGGGAAAGTTATAGAGACGAACTTGCCCATTTTCGATAGCTGAACTGTCCTATTTTGATAATGACCTGACCTTCCCATCGTTTAATGACCCCTTCATTCCTCCTTATAACCTTCTTCACCAGTAACGAAAAAGCTTCCCCCTTTTTAAGGAACAGATACATCTCGAATTGTACAAGGCTTCACTCCGCCATAATGAGCCTATCCTGGTTTAATGACCTTGCTCTATATAATGACCTCATTCGCTTTTAATGACCCGAACTCACTGATGAAAGTAGACCCACCTTGATGACTCAACCGTCTCTGACTGACCAACTTCTCTTAACGACTCTGTCTGTCTGAATCACCACCCATGCCCATCTCTTGAAATCCTCTCGTTTCTCTTAAAGACATGACATCCCTCTTACGATTCTCTTGACTCTGCAAAACCCTCATCTCTTCTTCGTAACCACGCTGATAGATAGATAAATAAATTCATTGATGGATGGATAGATCGACAGATAAATAGATAGACAGAAAGATACGTGGTAAGAGAGATAGACAGATAGATAATTAGACAAAAATGATGTGGAGATTCAACCACTATGTAACTAGATTTGTACCCCGTAAACCTTCTCTCTAACTCAGCTTGGACTCCCAGGACTCTTTCATAACAGACGTAGGGAGACGGAGAAAGGAGGTCCCCTCTTCTCCATGGTACCAGTCTCCCTACCAAGCACTGTTTCGCCCCCAGTCCCCTTGAATGTCATACCTACCTGAGATCCCGATGTTTACGAGGCTGGTGAGGAAGGAGTGGGGGGGGAGGAGAGGGTTGGAGGGGGGTGTGGAGAGGAAGGTAGGGTGGGGAGGTGTGGGTTGTATACAGGTAGGCGTGATGGTGGTGGGAGGGAAGTATAGAGGGAGGGCGATAGATGGTGTGAGGTGAAATGGTTTTTGTACGTCTGATGGTATATGCGGTCGTAACTGGATGGTCGTAACTGGGTACCACACCCAAGGTCTATATAGGAAGATGGAGGCAGGAGGGGTGAAGGGTGATGCTGGACCTGTGCGCCGGATGGAGAGGTTTTATTGGAGTGTTGGAGGGATAGCTTGGGATAGAGAGCTGTTGGGTATGTGGGTCGTATAGGAGGTCATGTTAGTGGGATAGAAGGTAGAGGGACAGAGGATAGCAGGATAGTAAGATGGAGGATGGTGGGATAGTAAAAGTGTATATAGTGGGATAGAGTGGGTGGAAGTTGCCGGGAAAGTAGGACTGATATCACTGGGATAGGAGAGGCAAGGGACGACGAAATGGATAGGTCACACATGGGAATGGTGAGGATAGAGGGTGTGTCAGGGTAGCGCAGGAGTTGTAAGATGTGTTGGATGTTACGCCAGTAGGCGAAAACTGCCGGGACTGTAAGAATGCATGGATAGTGAGAGAAGGGTCGGGATAGTGAGAGGGGTGTCGGGATAGTGAGAGGAGTGGAGGGATAGTGAGAGGAGGACCAGGATAGTGAGAGTGTCGAGCAGGACAGTTTATTCGGTTACTCACATGTTGCATTTTTTCTTTTCTCTTGTCTAACCTCGTCGTCCCCCCAGCCAGGTTTGGGATCCTTGATCTTTTTCTTCTTCACTATTCTCTCCCTCACTCTCCTTTTTCTCTCTTCATTTCCCCCCTCTCTCTCTCTCTCTCTCTCTCTCTCTCTCTCTCTCTCTCTCTCTCTCTCTCTCTCTCTCTCTCTCTCTCTCTCTCTCTCTCTCACTCTCTCTCTCCCTAAGGGGGCATCTTAGTCCCGTCCTTCGCCGCCAGGTGCGCCCTAGCGCGTTGCCCTGACCTTTTGTTCCTCGTGAGGTTGACCACGCTACTCCCAGGTGAGGACCCGGAGGGAACGGAGGGAGGGGCAGGCTTGCTACCCCGGAGGATGGGTGGAGGGAAGCCAGGAGGGCACCAGACAGAGAAGGGAAAGGTCTACATGTTAAGCAAGCAAGGGGGAAAGTATTGTTTGCGACTGGGACTCAGGTTGGGGACCCTGTGTGTGTGTGTGTGTGTGTGTGTGTGTGTGTGTGTGTGTGTGTGTGTGTAGAGGTAAGAGGGTTACTAGGTATCTAGTTGATTAGAGAGAAACAATCGCAAAGGCCAGGCAGGTGGTTGGATTGAAGGAGTTGGGGAGGCGCGGGAGTGTCAAGAACCCAAGTGAAGGAGAGGAAGGGCGTGGAGGAGAAGGAGGAGGGAGGGCCCAAGTCACCTAATTAGCGGAAGAGGTTGTTATGTACCTAGTTATGGCAGGGAAGGACGGAGTAGTTAAGGAAAAGATGGGGATCTGATTCGGTCAGCCTAGTTAGAAGAATAAAGAGAAAGACACAGGGTTGGACACAGACTGGAAGACCAGAGAGTTGTATATGTAAGTGTCTCAGGTGACCTGAGGTTGCCCCTGGGGGTTGAGGGAGGTTGCCAGGCTGATGGAACAGTTCTGGCAATGCATGTAGGTAGGTGGGAGGCGGCCCAGGGGACAGGACCAAGTCGTGGTTTCAGGAAGAGTGAAGACATCTCATGGGATGGGACAGACCTGAGGTTGTGTATCGGGTTAGACACAGGCAGCTGAAGGGGTTGTGAGACAGGTAAGGGAGTAAAATGACAGACGGTTGTTGTAGAGATAGGAGAAAAGAATATATAGATAAATTCTTAATATTTCTTGAAGGAGAACATGATGCTGAGAAATATATAGATAAATTCTTAATATTTCTTGCAGAAGAACGTGATGCAGAGAAATATATATAGATAAATTCTTGACATTTCTTGAAGGAGAACGTGATGTAGAGAGAACTATATAGATAAATTCTTGATATTTCTTGAAGGAGAACCACTCGATAGAACGGTGAGTAGCAGGGACGAAATGACAGAGAGAGAGAAAAAAAAGAAAGTTAAACAGCAACAGAATCAGAGAAATCACTGAGGTTGAAGGTTTAGGAATTACGGGTTTCTGGAGGTAGCGTCGTGAGAAATCAGGATCAAAAACAATAGCGACAAGTTGAGGGAGAAGGAAAATGCGACGAGCTCCGGAGAGAGAGAGAGAGAGAGAGAGAGAGAGAGAGAGAGAGAGAGAGAGAGAGAGAGAGAGAGAGAGAGAGAGAGAGAGAGAGAGAGAGAGAGAGGCCTGTGGAATGATATGAGAGCGACTGAGGTGTGCAATCAGACACCAGACGTGTCAGAGGTGGTAGGCAGAACACACACACACACACACACATCCGCGAGGGAGGATCGAGCAAAGTTACAGTGAATGGAAAACGGGAAGTAACAGAATAACAAATGGAACAGCAAAAAGTGAAAGGTGAAAATTGCCCTAGATCGAGCCGGAAGGGAATGTCAGTGACAAGAAATTGAATGAAGACATATTGGAAGAGAGGGAGGGAGTGAGGGACCGATGTGGTATGGGCTAGCGGTGTGGGTCGTCAGACGAGCCATGATAGTTAACTTGATCAAGCTTGTTTGACATTCCAGGCTATTATCCCAACGTCTATGAGAGTCTCCCGTCACAGAATGGGATATAAACCAGTCCCAGAGTCGGGGACATATCCCACTAGTAAAAAGTCTCAGAGTGTTGATTCAGTGGTTCAGTGTTTCTGTTTCGGTCGAAGTTTAATGTCAGATATGAAATTAAGATCCTGGATGAATATATATATATATAGATAGTGGAGTTGAACATGTATCGAAAACTGGTGTATTTTTTTTCCCTTCGTTTCTGCCGAAATCATCTCGACGTGGTTTTTACTGATTAATAAATCTACTTCATCCTATAAAGTCGATTGGGATTAATCATACACACACCCTCTTCCCCCCTCCTTTTTCCAATCTTCGGTGGCACCAGTAACCAATCTCTGCCCCTGTCTTCCACAGGTAAAGGGGTAACGATTGGATTGGTCGGATCGGTCACTATTGCATCAATTGGATCAGCCCTAACCACGGTCACTCTCAGCTCCGTTGGTTGCGTCGGCGGCGTGAGGGGACATACTGGTATTAGCCAGCCAGCCAGGCAGGCACGAGCAGCTCGGAACAAAAGAAGGAACAACACTTTCCCACCTCCTTCGCGAGCGCCCCCCCATGGAAACCCCACCACCCCACAATCGGGTCAACCATCCATCGCCGTGTTCCAGACGAGGGTGTAGCACCGTCCCCACCTCCTCCTTTCTCTCTCCTCTCTCTCTCTCTCTCTCTCTCTCTCTCTCTCTCTCTCTCTCTCTCTCTCTCTCTCTCTCTCTCTCTCTCTCTCTCTCTCTCTCTCTCTCTCTCTCTCTCTCTCTCTCTCCGTTGCTGCTGCTGCTGCTGTAGCGGTGTTGGTAGCCAGCAGCACCACCTGCCTGCCTGCCTGCCTGACCCTGACATTATCTTCACACCGGGTGTGGTCGGGTGGGTCAGTAGGACTGACCTATCCAGCCCCGACCACCACCTCACCTCACCTCACCTCACACCCAGCGAGCTACGGCAGACTTTAGACGTCTCGAGCGTTTTAGATGCGTTGCCTCACTGCTCTTCGTTTGTGGCTGCTTAGCTCGGGTACGAAAGCGAAAATAACTTGGGGGGAAAAGGTGGCAAGGTTAATGGTGTGTGGAGGTGGGGTATCGTGTGCATCCAGCTGCTACACCTGCGTCCACACCGTGCGTCATCAGTGGCGTGTGGCGTTGTTCATCAAAACGTTACATTTTTCGCTTTTGTAACGCAAGGAAGAAATATATATATATATTATATATATATATATATATATATATATATATATATATATATATATATATATATATATATATATATATATATTGATGTTTCTTTTTATCCATCACGCATAACAACACCACTTGGTAAATCATTCCACGTTCTCAGTCTTTCCACAATTTTTCAACAAATATTTTACGTAAATTTCTTTATCAATATTTTGGTGCTTCTTCCATCCACTTCTCTCTACATTTTCATGTCTCCTGCATCTGCAATCATCCGAGGAGAACTGTAAATATGTTTTTCTTGCTTTTCATTACTTGCAGACGTTGAATATCTTACTTAACCTACAAAAAATAAACATCTTGATCTTTTGTTTTAGAATCATTTCACACCAGACAGTTATACGTATATACATGCACATAACTGTATATTTTCAGCTTTTGGATGCAGTTAATTCAATACACTTTTTAATATCATTATCCTCACTTTTATCATTATCATCATCATTACACTGCTTGGTAGCCAAGACGTGGCCACAAGTATGCTTGTGTCGACCTCTTCAGAGTGCGTGGTGAGGTACCTCACTTGGTACGTAATATATTCTCTGTATGGCTCCGAGTGCGTTTCTCTTTTGAGTGTCGTGTGCTTATGGTCTCCATGACACTATAGCGAGGACGCACTCAAAATCAAAGTGTGTGGCAAGGAGAAACAGGCACACGCAATACCAGTACATTGCTGCAAAGCTAAGCCAAGAAACCCGTCAGTCACCATGCAATGTTAGGTGCTCACATATCATACCAGAGATCTGAAGATTATGTCTCTAACACAACGCAAAGATCGGACGAAATCCTAACAAAAGAAAGGAAGACTCGTCATTTGCATATGACCCCGGTACATAAGCTGTGATATGGTTACCAGATCCCTCCCATTTTATTAACTCTGCCCATCTGACGAAACCCATGAAAATAGTATTCTCTCTGAAGATTAATATATATATATATATATATATATATATATATATATATATATATATATATATATATATATATATATATATATATATATATATATATATATACCATTTATTCTTTTTTTTTTTTACATTTGTTCTGACCTTCGACACTAGATCCTGCAAGCAGGGATGAAGGAGGTGGAGGGAGAAAAAAAAAATATCAAC
Organism: Panulirus ornatus; assembly: GCF_036320965.1. Classification (NCBI taxonomy): domain Eukaryota; kingdom Metazoa; phylum Arthropoda; class Malacostraca; order Decapoda; family Palinuridae; genus Panulirus; species Panulirus ornatus. The sequence goes on along the minus strand of NC_092246.1, from coordinate 5,270,408 downwards.
TGCTTTTGAAACTTGCAGGGTAGAAAGCAGTTTACCTAGACCATTGGGAAGTGAGTGATCACACACCTGTAATGCAATTAACATTTTTATTGACAATGTGTTGGTTGTGCCCGCCTGAGGTAACTGTTTCTCGAAAGAATTCCATTGTATAGAGTGTGTGTGTCTGTGTGTCAGAAGAGCAACTGAAAGAAATGTATAGATTGTGAGTTTTTGTGTGTCAGAAGAGTAACTGAAAGAATGCTAAACCTATTCTTTGGGAATTTTGGTACGTTAATAGTATGACCCTTTCTGGATATGTCCACAATATAGCATCCACACTACTTGTCTCTGATCTGACTAGATCAGAGAGAGAGAGAGAGAGAGAGAGAGAGAGAGAGAGAGAGAGAGAGAGAGAGAGAGAGAGAGAGAGAGAGAGAGAGAGAGAGGAGAAAGTGGTATGGACCATAATATATGCTGGGTTACGACAACTTTTCGTTCGTTGCGAATAACATTCTTCAAAAACTAAACATAAGAATTGGATTATGACGACCTTTGAATTCATTGCATTTATTGTCATTTGGATGAAAGTCTTCCAACAGATATGATTCAATGCTACATACTCGATTTTTTCCACTTTGTAAATACTTTGATAATCCTCTTATCTGTGACAAATACATTGTGTTCACGTTGCTTCTCAATATATCTACAATGACTACAACATTCTGTAATCGTTAAGTTTGTGGATGTTATTAACAATTCTACGTATATACAAGTTGTTAGATAGACTCAAACATTATCTGTATTTCTTATGAAGGGAAAGACTTTAGTATTACCGTTTGTTGCCTTTGTGTTTGAGTGTGTGTGGCATGTTTTCCTTTAAGTTGTGTGTGTGTGTGTGTGTGTGTGTGTCTGTGTGTGTGTGTGTGTGTGTGTGTGTGTGTGTGTCTTTCATTCACGTTTTCCCTGATGTTCAATCCTGGTGGTTCCTCCTAAACCAGAGCTATCAAACACGTGGATGATGACAAGCCATGGGGTTTACTCCTCTCCTGGGTACATATCAGGCTCTAACGGCATCATGACCTTTTGCTCTCCACTAGTATATGACCAGAGCGGGACACGCACACTACCAAGAGGAGATGAAGGATACCTACATCTATAACTGACTTGGAAGACATCTTGATCTTTTCTCGAAGATTTGAGGAGTGAGGAATGGAATAAGAATATCTGGCAGAGATCAACGAGAGACTAAGTGTATGTATCCAATACGCTTTCAGTTCTGGGTAGGAAGGGGTTTTTCTTGTGAGTTCCTCCTTCATCGTCAGAGATCCTTTCCTGAAACTGAATGTCGTCTGTACAAAGTTCCCCGGAAACCTAAGATTTCTCGTTTGTCATTCCTTTCACTTCTCCCCTTCACGCCAGCGTATTTCATTCACCCTCTGTACAGCCATTCTTCGTTCAGTCTTCTTATCAGATTTCAGATTTCTTAAGCCACCCAGCACGATGGTACGCCCCTCGAAGCATGACGATACGACCTTTGGGGAACAACTTGACCCTTAAAGGTCAAGTCACATAGTCACATAAGCGTCGGACCATCTTTTTCAAGGGTCGTCCCATCACTGTTCAAGGTGGTGATTGACGGAGGATGGAATGGTGACATGGAGGAGGCTCAGATTTTTTGGTGAGGCATCACACACCAGCCTCCCAGTCTGTTGACAAACTGGTGCAGTATAGAACTCATGCCCTGCAACTCACTACGTCAACTTACGTTCTCTGTTGACCCAATGGTTGTTTATTCCAGACCCATAGTTAGTTCCTGTATCGCATCTCAGCAAGAAATGAATGATGAAATAAGCCTATAATGTCACGGAAATCACACATTACATTTAATTCTTGATCAGGGGTGGAGGGAATCAAGGATGCATTATATTTTCCAATTATTTTTTTTTTTTTTTTTTTTTTTTATACTTTGTCGCTGTCTCCCGCGTTTGCGAGGTAGCGCAAGGAAACAGACGAAAGAAATGGCCCAACCCCCCCCCCCCCCATACACATGTACATACACACGTCCACACACGCAAATATACATACCTACACAGCTTTCCATGGTTTACCCCAGACGCTTCACATGCCTTGATTCAATCCACTGACAGCACGTCAACCCCTGTATACCACATCGCTCCAATTCACTCTATTCCTTGCCCTCCTTTCACCCTCCTGCATGTTCAGGCCCCGATCACACAAAATCTTTTTCACTCCATCTTTCCACCTCCAATTTGGTCTCCCTCTTCTCCTCGTTCCCTCCACCTCCGACACATATATCCTCTTGGTCAATCTTTCCTCACTCATTCTCTCCATGTGCCCAAACCATTTCAAAACACCCTCTTCTGCTCTCTCAACCACGCTCTTTTTATTTCCACACATCTCTCTTACCCTTACGTTACTTACTCGATCAAACCACCTCACACCACACATTGTCCTCAAACATCTCATTTCCAGCACATCCATCCTCCTGCGCACAACTCTATCCATAGCCCACGCCTCGCAACCATACAACATTGTTCCAATTATATCTAGCAGAAATGTTTCCCACACATTACCTCGTACAAAAAAAGCTTGACATTTTTCAAACATGGCTGATAATGGTAGGGCTCCATCAAGTCTACATACGAGGCATCTTGATAATGATCTTACCACATTAAAACGTCGGTAGATATCAGCACAGAATGAATGGAATCTGCCTTAATCATGTGCCAACCTGTCTTACTCAGGAACAGATTTGGTAAAAATAGATTCGTCACCACGAATGATCAGTCATTTGCACCATCACGCAGCTTGTATCAACTGGGGCTCAGGAAGCAACGACAATGGTCTTTATTTATTTACATATTCAATCAGGTCACCTAATTACGGAGCAGTTGGCCTCAGCCTCATACCACAAGGGCAGAGGCAACAAGTGTCAAGGCCTCGTCTAGATTCTGCGTGCATTCAATCAACAAACCTTTTATTCCTCCCATCGCCCTCCGTGAGGCATGGCCGCCCTCAACCATCAGATCTGTTTGCTGACCGTGCGGTGTAAGGCTCTTGTGAGTGTGTGGCGAGACGTGGGCTCTTGTGAGTGTGTGACGAGACGTGGGCTCTTGTGAGTGTGTGACGAGACGTGGGCTCTTGTGAGTGTGTGGCGAGACGTGGGCTTTTGTGAGTGTGTGACGAGACGTGGGCTCTTGTGAGTGTGTGGCGAGACGTGGACTCTTGTGAGTGTGTGACGAGACGTGGGCTCTTGTGAGTGTGTGGCGAGACGTGGGCTCTTGTGAGTGTGTGACGAGACGTGGGCTCTTGTGAGTGTGTGGCGAGACGTGGGCTCTTGTGAGTGTGTGGCGAGACGTGGGCTCTTGTGAGTATGTGACGAGACGTGGGCTCTTGTGAGTTTGAGGCGAGACGTGGGCTCTTGTGAGTGTGTGGCGAGACGTGAGCTCTTGTGAGTTGTGGCGAGACGTGGTGATAACCACTGTCATCGATATAAACAAGTGCAAGACAGAGGAACGTTTGTGGTCTGTGGTTATGATACGAAGTCAAATTTATATCTTTTTTTCTTTCTTTCATTACTGGGAGAAGCAAGGTTGGCGGGTTTGGGAGAGTGACCAGCAATTATCAGTGAAGCAGACGGTCATATCTGCCATCTGGGTTGATAGAGTAAGACCCAGCCATGTAACACCATGTTTTATGGCTCTACGCCTTATACTTTTTTTTAACCTTTTACAGGAGATCATCTTGAAGGTGTCGGTGCCATGTTGAAGACGATTCTTCCAACGAAAGATGTTTAACGTCACCTCTTCTTGTACCCAATCATCGAAGGTCTTCAACGCCCCCAAGTCCTGAGTGGGCCCAGTTAGATGCAGAATGCCACCCACTCCCAGGCAGTTATAACTGTCTATGTCCAGTAACTGGCTCACTTTCATTATGTCTGGGCCCAAGATGGGAAAATAGATACAATGGAAGGAATGAAGATATTGTCTACGAATGATAAAGATATTTGTAATTAGGATTCGGAGGTTATTGGAAGAGAATGAACATATATGTGTTAGCTCTCCTTCTAATAAATTCCCAGTTACACATGAAACGTAGAGGAAGGGAGCTCAGCTAATAAGAGATACGACGAGAGCGTAAGAAGGATATGAATGTTCGAATCAATGATGTATAATCATTATTCGATGTGCAGGAGTAAGCAGAGTATCTGGCTTCAAACAGTAACAAAGAAACGCATAATAGAATTGAATCTATCACAGTGCCAACTATAAAGACACAGGGAAAGTATCACAGAAGAGAAAATAATGATGGAAAGAGATTGCAGTGACGAGAACAGGGTCACTGGAAAGGAGGGAACGGGAACTTTTGTTTTCAAATGACAGAGAAGGATCGTGAGACAAGTATCTTGTATGCAGTGAGAGACCGTATATGATCTTTGGCATTATCTTCCACGCCTGAAGAAGGTGCTCGCGGTTTTTCAATACCCGTTCCCAAAATGCCCCTGACGGACTTTATGACCGCGGAAACCGATAGGCTCAAGCCTACACAACCAACCAACCAGGATTGGCTTGTAGCCACACCAACTACTGGGATTCTGTGCTATTAAGCTTTGTAAACCAATGCCAAAAGTTACCACTACTTCAAGACAACTGTCAGCCAACATCAAAAGACTTCTAAGTGTATTAAAGGTAGTTTTAAGACGACGCCTAAAGTTGCAGGTGTGTTAAGATAACTGTGAGTCAACATCAACGATTGTTATAAGTGTTCTAAGATAACTGTGAACGAACACTAATATTTACGAGGGTGTTAAGATCACTGTGAGTCACCATCATGAATAGCAAGTGTTTTGAGACAACTCTGAGCCGAACGCCTGGTCTTGCCACAAGTGTTTTATGAGTAATGTGAGACCATTACAAGGCGAAACTGGGGACATAGCCAAGTTTAGGTAACATTCCCAAGTCTCTCCCTCAATAGTGTTTGCTGTAATCAGGCAGGCAATTTGTTGACGGCCTTACACTGCTGTGGTGCACTTCAGAAATGTTATTGGAATCAGAAATACAAACGTAAATCAAGGTTGAACGCTGGAGAAATGATCTGACTGGGAGGCAGGGGGAGCTGAGAGTGGTGGTGTGAGGCAGCGAAAAACTAGTGTAAGGAAAGGCACGACGCAGTCAGGTAACGTACGACGCAGTGAGGTAACGCACGACGTAGTGAGGTAACGTACGACGCAGTACAGCAACGCACGACGTAGTGAGGCGACGTGCGACTCAGTGTGATACAAAGTACGACGCAACGAGGGAACAACGTAGAACGCGCTGAAGCAAGGAACGAAACGGTGAGGCAACGCATGACGCAGCGTAATGCATGAAAAGACGCAGTGAGGCAATGCACGACGCAGTGAGGCAAGGAAAGACGCACTGAGGCAAAGTATGACATAGTAATGCAATGTGTAAGTCAATGACGCAAAATATAATAATACACAGTTAAAACAGTGTGATTACAAATATCTTACCAGTGTTATCATGAGGAGTTTGGTGTTTGACGAGGTACAGTGGAGGGAGTTAGAATACAATAACACTTCGCGATCTAACGAGACCTTGGCCGGCTTGGTCGAAGTTGGCAATGGTTGAAGCCCAGCCCATGGTCCCCCCAGCTCCTCTTGGCATAGCTACTCTGTGTGTGTGTGTCGAAACTCCAGGCGTAGTGCCGCTGTCCTCGACATAGTACAGGGTGATAAAGTCTATATATAGTGTTACTTGGGGAGAGAAATATATAGTCTTTTATGGTCCACGGCTCATGGGAAGAGCCATCGACTGCGAAGGTGTAACACGATTTACGATGAAGGGAAGAACGCAACAAAGTTTGATCTCCTACAGAAAGGCCGTCCCTAACTGTGGTCAGTCTCAAAATATAATTCTTATCTTACGAGCATTTCACGTAAGATGAATCTGATATCGCACTCCTTAAGAGAACATGGTTATCCTTTGTGCTTTCATGACCTTAAAGTCTATAGTCTTCAGAGTGCACGTGATAGTGTAGAATGGTCTCTCACTGAGACATTTACCTCCATCAAAAGAACTACATATGTGGCTTCTAATACCCAGTGTTGCTGGAGTGTCGCTACTGTACATAGACAGTCCAGAGAGATGACTGAGGCTATGGATGTTTCTTAAAAGACTATAAACACTGTTTTTATATATGACACTCGCTCCGATAGCCAGTACCAATGACACAGTCTACATGAGAATTTTACAGGTTATTTCATCTTTAAGACCATGAGTCAATAGAGACAGGTTATGGTAGACATATTCCTCTAAAGGCAAAACGAATGCTATGATGACCTTCATCATAGTTTCATTGGGTCAACTATGCTACCAAATTACCTTTTCGCTATTCAAGTGAGCCAGGCTTTGCTGATGAACAATCAGTTAACATATTCTCATTTCTTGAGATGTCTAACATGCAAACGGGTCTCTTGAGCAATATGAATGATGATAGGCATTGCTTGACACTGATGAGTACACCCGAATGCTCTCTTAAAACACCCATTTTCTTCCAGCCTCTGAAAAACAGAGACAGACAGGAGGTGTTCATGCGATGTATCCACTTGTAATGACTTCTTTGTCTGTACTTCTAGGCAGTTAACCTTTGAGAACATCATCTAGAAAGCCGACTCCTGCAATGGTGAGTGTAGGATGTTAGACGAGGATACTGCAATGCCTCAAGTTCCTAGATGCTTACAACAGATGGGTCAAGGATGACCTCTGACCTGCCCAGGCTCGTCGCCACACACACACACACACACACACACACACATGCAAAGCTGTTCTCGTACAAGCATTTTTGTCGGGGAAATCGCCATTACTTCATGGTAACCTCGACCTCCAGGTTGCTCAAGCGCTTTCGTTCTTTAGGATGTCGGTGTAGTAATGTATCGGACAATACCATTACAATTTTTTGAGAGGAGTGTCTTGTGACCATGCGTGAAGCCTGGGTTATAAGTGTCATGTTGAACTGTCGCAAAACGCATTCAGAAACTTTGGAATACCAGTTCAAGTTTATATCCGGGACTGTCAATACATCAACATCATTTTCCCCCGTCACAGGAGCCATTAATGACTTTTTAAGTTGATGAATTTTAGTATTGACTCAGGAAAGGGTCAGCTGAAATTCTGAGTCTCGAGGATAATACTTCCATCAACTCAAAGATAAAGTATTAATAGTCGAATCGTGCTCATTCATCAAATTGCAACTGTTGTTGCCAAATCCTGTATAAAAAAGACCCGGAAAAAACTGGTTGTATTGACCCACCTACCCACCAACACACACACACACACACACACACACACACACACACACACACACATCCCCACACAGACACACAGACACACACACACACACACATATATATATATATATATATATATATATATATATATATATATATATATATATATATATATATATATATATATATATATATATATATATATATATATATATATATATATATATATATATATATATATATATATATATATATATATATATATATATATATATATATATATATGTATATATATATATATATTTTTTTTTTTTTTTTTTTTTATACTTTGTCGCTGTCTCCCGCGTTTGCGAGGTAGCGCAAGGAAACAGACGAAAGAAATGGCCCAACCCCCCCCCCATACACATGTACATACACACGTCCACACACGCAAATATACATACCTACACAGCTTTCCATGGTTTACCCCATATATATATATATATATATATATATATATATATATATATATATATATATATATATATATATATATATATATATATATATATATATATATATATATATATATATATATATATATATATATATATATATATATATATATATATATATAACACGCTGAAATATCAACCAGTCCCACTAAACAAACTTTAACCATACTGGGTGCCACACATGACTCACATTTGACATTAACTCCCAAACATCACAAACCTCAACACAAAGGACATAAACAAGGTAAACGCCCTCAGAACTCTTACCATAACAAGCTTTGGGCAAGAACGAAGAACCATTGAACATCCTTAACAAACAATCCATCGCTCCACCTTAAACACGCCTCACCTCTCCAGTTATCCAGCCCCCTCAAAACGTTATGAAAAAAGATTATTTTAATCGAAGCAAAACAGCACTCCGATTGATCACTGGTGGCTTAGCAACCACAAATATGCCACAGCAACAACAAAACATCCAATGCAATCTCACTGCAACATGCTTTGGCACCCTATTTGCAACAGCACGTGACTCTTCCAACGCCAACTACCTCATAACGAACCATTAAACAGAGATAAAACACTCACCTCCTCACCGCCTCACACTTTAGCAGCCTTAACTCGCAAATTCCCTCACCAACAACTCCAACATTGATAGCGCATAACCACACTGCAATGATTCAGAAATCCCTAATGGACCCTTTTTTTTCACCATTCCTTAACTCATTCTTATACTCCCATCCACTAAACATATACCCCAAATGAAAAGCAACACTCCCAAGACATGTACGAGATACACTTTCTTCTCCTGACCTCGAGCCATCTTCCCAGCAACACAAACATTGATCTACCATATCACACACCTCCAAGATACAACTCCCACACTCAACACTCACTCCTAAATTGTCCTGTATTCACCTACTCCCGAGCCACGCTCAGGTGGCTGCGTGCCCGTCGACCTTTACCGCCTACCAGAAAAAAAAATACAGTATAAATGATAATATTTGGACGCCAAACATCAGCCGAGGTGGGATATCGGACGCCACAAGACCTTTACTTGGGTCACGTCACCAGCACGTGTTAACAGACGTGGCCTTCTTAAGCTAAGATCAACAGAGATGATGGGCAGGACACACAACAGAATATACAGGAAGGGTTTTAGGGTGACTGTGTGTGTGTGAACCCCCTGACCACCTGTGTCAATGTGCTAGATTAATGGTAAGTCTTGTTATATATGTATATATATATATATGTAATCCTCCTCATAATTATTTCGTATCTCCTCTTTCTCCATGCCTTCCTTTCGTTCTCCACTTCGAATCCTACGCCTCCTGCACGTTCATCCCAGACACACAGTGTGACCTGATAACATTTGTGACGTAGGTGTGGTGTTGGTCAGCCAGGTGCTGGCGGCGGGGCAAGTCAAGTAGGACGGACCTCATCTGTACACGGAAGGTTGTGGGGGGAAGGTGGATGGAGGGTTTGAGGTCCCCCCCCCCAACAGTGAGAAGACAAGGTGGTGTGGGAGTCCCACCTACGCAGTGTGGGGGTGGGGGGGAGATGATGGCATGAGGAACCCCTACAGGTCATTAAAATTCCTTCGAACCATTGTGATATAATATCAATAAGAAAGGAAAAGTGTTCGAATAATTACGTCACTTATAAGAAAGGTGGCAATCAGCTCCATAGTTGAGGTTAGAATACAAAGTAGAAGGAAGAAAAGAATGAATCAGCCCAGATGTAAATATTTGAACAATTAGTGATGGCCAGAGTCGAGACATCACAAACCAGGCCTTCAGGCTGGAGGTAAATTCAAGACCGTAAGAGATGAATTACGGAAACACATCAAACGTGAGGCAGCGAGTGGACAGAAAAGAAAGAAGAAGAAGAAGAAGAAGAAGAAGAAGAAGAAGAAGAAGAAGAAGAAGAAGAAGAAGAAGAAGAAGAAGAAGAAGAAGAAGAAGAAGAAGAGGAAGAATGAGGACCACGAAGGAGGTGTGGTGGATGTCACGACGCGTTTGCAGGAAGAAATCAGGGCGACCTGGGAAAGGAAATGGTTGACCCAGAATTCATGGTCGAGATATAAAAGAATTCCCAAGATGACAAGAGGAACTGGTTAGCCTAGGTAAGAGGGAGTGTTGGAAGAGTGAGAGGAGTGGAGATGAAGTGGGAGTGGAGTAGAAATGTGAGTCAGAGGAGTTGATGGTGAAGTAGGCGTGAAGTGCTTATGAAGGAGGATGTTTAGCCAAGCGAGGGTGAGTGAGGAACAGGCGTTCATAGCCTTATGATTCGGAGGGGAAAAAACGAACAACTTAGAGAAAAGTTTAGAAAGAAAAAATAAGCGATTTTGCAAAAAAGTTGGTCGTTTTCTGATAATGGAAAGAGGAATTGTGAGGGTACAGGCGTTGCGGTGGTGGTAAACTGTGATATATATGGGGGCTGGTAAACTGTTGTGGTCGTGAGAGGCGTGAGGGGTGGAGCAGGAGGAGGAGGAGGAAGAGGAGGAGGAGGAGGCAGAGAGGGAGGAGGAGGTCGGTGATGAGGGAAAGTTGAGGTCGCGAATGGGGTTGTATGACTCGGTCATGTGGAGTTCAGATGAGAAGGGTGTGGTTATGGTGTGGTGATGGTGAGTGATGGTTATGGTATGTGTGTGTGTGGTTGTAGTGATAGTGAGGGTGTGTGTGCGTGTGTGTGTGGGTGGGTGTGTACTGGGAGAAGAATGGAGTTCTCTGACCACAGTGGTGGTAAAACGCCGAGGCTGGCGGGAGGAAAGACAAGTCATCCAATGATGTAAGCAGTGACTTGATGCAGGTGAATGGACATGGCGCTAATGGCAATAGATAGTGTGTGTATGGAGGAGTGAGAGAAAGGATGATGATTGAGACAGAACGCAAGGTGGCGTATTTTGGAAATACTGTGTCGAAAGGACTCTATTGATCTCTCTAAGGACATAGATGGACGTGAGGAAATATATGAGTGGGAGCTGATATGTACTGAAGTCAGTACAGAGTGTCTATTATAAATCTCTATAAATCTAACCCCATTTCCAATGAATTTGGGAAGGGAGTTTAGATACCTTAAGGCACAGATGCCCAGGTAGGTACTACAGATGCCCAGGTAGGAACAAATGCACAGGAGGTACAGATGCCCAGGTAAGAACAGATGCCCAGGTATGTACATGTGCCCTGGTACATGGAAAGACGTCTGACCTAGATAAGTGTGTTGTGGTGGGGTGGTTGAGGGGTGAAGGGAATGGTTGCTGGGCAGGAGGGTGGTACTGTGATGCCTGAGTCCAGCACAACTTAATGTTTCTGTGTATGTCTGTCTGTCTGTGTGTCTATGTGTGTTTGTGTGTGTGTGTGTGTGTGTGTGTGTGTGTGTGTGTGTGTGTGTGTGTGTGTGTGTGTGTGTGTGTAAAACTAAGACTCATAATGGTAAATTACGGCTAAATACACAAGCTATAAACCTAAACCTTATCAAAGTAACTGATTAAGGTACAGATATATCAGGGTATAGACATGAGTCATGACGAAATCATGTGAGCATTTTCACTTTTACTCACAAAAAAGAATCAATTGATTCTCAAATATGACTGAAATTCAGCTTCAGTGTTCTCAGATCTTTCATAAACTTCCACGTAAATCACGGGACCTTTGCTGGCTGACTCTCTATCCAACTACACAACCCGTAACAGAGAGTCAACACGTAAATAATCACTAAAGACGAGTTGTGTCACAGCTTTCCCTTCCCTACCACTGTCAAACGTGATCATGTCGGACACTGGCTTGTGGTCAGATCCCCAGGATAAAGTTAAGCCAACTTGACTGATGTGAAAATCACGTAAAATCTAGCCCAACAAACCTGTCTTGAACAAAGGAACTGAGAAAGAATCCACAAACGTGCCCCCCTTCCCCCCAAAAAAAAACCTTGATCCAAATTAGCATCACGTGTGAACTGCCGTGGTCAGAGATACACTCCAACTGATTTGTCGCTCTATATATATCATCACTACAGTGAAATTAAAAGATAAGAAGGAACATAAAGTGAAGATGTATTTTACAATGTACCTGTATCGTATGAATATTTCTTTTGGAAAAGTGAGACCTTCTCGACCGAACGATACATGTCAAGAACCAAAGCAAAACTTTATGGCTGAAAAGCTGTGAATCTGTAACGAGTGATGGTGATGAGTAAATACAGAGCTAAAAGAAATTGCCATAAAAATCTTGACATGGGCTAAGATAACAAAGAATTATACCAAACACATTTTCAGCAATTTGTAGAATCTTAAGCCTAGGCAAAAATTCAACTTCAAAAAACCGGGGAAAAAAATATTCTTAAAACACTCAGATATACGTTCTCAGATCTAACATATCCCAACCAACAACAATATACTGTATTCAGTAACAACAACAGACGGGAAACTCCTACAGAAACTGTGGAAGACAATACAACAGCCTTCAGGAAGGTAGCAAGGCGTGCTCTCCAGGCACAGAACATAACCTTGTCTTCACCAATCCAAAGCTGGCAGAGGAGGCCAGTGTCACCTTTCAGTCACCTTTACATAGGAGCGTTTGAGACTTAAACTAGCAAGTCACGTTCTTAAGTGCAGCACTATTGTTCATTAACGCTTGTAAACTAATTCCTTAAGTGTGAGTGTTGGTTCTCCTTGTCTATGTGACGTATTTAAATAGCTTCGTCCCCTGAGGTATGGAGGTGAAGGCACAGAAGCGAACCACCATTGGTGCATTTAAAGACTATAATTTGCATGTGAGCCATCGCCAACGTGAGTTCCTGGAAGAAGAATCATACATCATAAGCATCAGGCCAATTCAGCTTTTGGACTCAAGAGCTGACGTCGACACACACACACACACACGAACACACTAACTCCAACACTCGGATTCTCCTTACTTGACGGACGTGTATTGCAGTGCAAGTTTATCTCAGGGGGTCACATTACACCTGTAGTGCACTGTATTGCAGGCGGTGAACTCATCCGTAATAGCAGTGACGTGCAAGTGTGATTATACATAACTTATTTTCGTCTCAGTGAGTGTGATATGACACACAACTTGGAAATGACTGACTCAAAGTCCAGAGTCATACAGGCAGTAGCCTCACGTCTGCTGAGAATAAACTACGTTCATGCAAATATTAAGATACAAGATTATGGACTTGAGGAATTCTGTAAGACTCTCTCAGAAGATTTCTACAAAAGGAGGACAGAGATGAGAGACGTGAAGACAAGAAATCTTATGTTAAGAATAAAGTAATTTTCTATGACTCTTTTTTTGGGGGGAAATAATACAAAGAGAAGTCTGGAGAGAGAAATAGATAAAATTGAAGATTGATGATCAAAAAGAATAAAGGTCAATAGTGATATCTTTTTCTAAAAGTGTTTGATGCGTTTTTAGATATGTGCTGATGGACTGATGGATGCAGGTGTTATCAATAAGGTTGTAATAGGTCATGACGGTTAGGTACTTGATGCTTCGCTCTAGGTGCTAGCTAGTAGTCTTCAAGTGTTTCAGATCATACCAGGTCAAAGTTAAGTCATAACAGGGTCTGAGTTCTAGGTCAAAGTTAAGTCATAACAGGGTCTGGGTACTAGGTCAAAGTTAAGTCATAACAGGGTCTTGTCATTAGTCATCAGTTAAGTCATGTGAGGATCTGGTCATTGGGCAAATCAGGTCATGCCAGGATCAGGTCATTAGTCACGAGTCAGGTCATCCCAAGATCTGGTCATTGGGCAAGAGTCAGGTCATGCCAAGATCTGGTCCCCAGCATGGTACCAGGTCAGCTGAAGGGTCTGTCTGGTCACGAGGTAAGAGTCGAATCGTGCCGGATGCTGATTGTGAAGCAGGTACCAGGTCATGCCACCTGCTGATCACCAGGTAATTAAAAGGTCGTCACCAGGAAACCGTCGTGACATTTGAGGCGCAGGAGGAGGCAGGAGGAGGAGGACGAGGGTTGAGTGAGAGCGACAGGTGGAGTAGTAGATAAAGTGAACCCCAGAAGATTACTGGAATTACCCACCAATGAATTGCCGGGTATGGCAGTTGATCACTCCCATAAGATAAACCCAAGATACCATTAGCCTTATCACCTGTTCCAGATCTACCAGATTTGCACAATACACAGATGAGGGACGTAATGCAAGTGCAAACAACTGAAGAAATGAGATACCTTGTTCTGACGTGAAACAAGACGAAAACAAAAAATTCTGATTACTCTTATAAATACCGCTCGTGTTTATAATCTGGACTGTGATTAATAATGGCCTTATATTCTCGAGTGGAGGGTGATAATGCTCTCTCGGCGAGGGCAGGGCGTTACAGTTTAACAATTCTAACACGAGAGTTTACAAGGTTGCATACGTCACGCCTCTAAGTCGACACCTCGGCTGAATGAACCAGCTCCAGAGACAAGGTTCTCTGTGTAACGGGAATATACGTTGGTAACGACTTGTTTCCGTTCGTATCTTTCTCTTGTCCAAACACAACTTGTCTCAAGATCTGTCAGTGGCAATCAAATGGTTGGACAAAGAAACCTTGGAATCATCAAAATCAAAGATGGTTAGTACCATTTAAGATTCCGATGGAATCCAGGTTATTGTGACGTTCAGAAATAACGTTCGAGATGATACAAGGAATTTCTCATTGGGAATATTTTCCGTAAGATAAATTCGACGCACAAGCACAAGTCTCGTTTGGTTAAAGGAACAGGGTTTATTGGTACACGAATGTGGGGATGTGCTTGTATATGCACATGCAATCTCTCGTATTTAATATTCCTACCAATCCACTGAGCACTGAAGGTTAGGTCTACCTAACTCAAAAACCGACTTTAATTACCAGATGTAGTACATGAATCCCTCTCTTTACTTTCCAGAAGGAAAAAAAAAAACGTGATTTATGACATCTAACTTTAGATCTATGAACTGAGAACCTTGAACTATGAATGACAAATCGTCCACAAGTAGATTCTCAACCCTATGAAAAGGCAGTGTATCCCTTTAGCGCCTGGACTTTGGGGGTTTAGCAACCCTACCTCTTCTCCAACTGCCTTTGTCTACAACCTTGAGAAACTCCTAGCAAACCTCTTACCCACTGTAACGCTTTGTAACGAGAGCTATAACACCCATCTACCTCTTCAGTGTAACGCAGTCGTAGGATAACTATGTCCCATATCGAGATGAAGGACCCGCAAAAGTATATAGTTCACCTTCTGAGAAATACATCACCTTCCTCCCGTGCCACAAACCTAAGTTGTATCTAAGGCGGAGTTCTTATTCCATCTGTCGTGACCTTCGCTCGAAACGGGAGTTGGATTCCAGCCTTTGACCTTCTCCAGTGGATTTTAAAGGATCGTATCTCGTGAGGACACGCCATCGGCTGGACAGCACGAGTGCGATGGTCGACAAGGAAGTGCCTTTTTCTTCTATCATACATCTGATGGTTTCCTGTGTCGAGGGAAGGAGATACAAGAGGTAAATGTCAAGTGAGGAGTTCCCACGAGAGAACACGAATGAGAGGCACATAATCTCACTCTCAACAGAATGAAAATCTACGAGGGAAAAAAAAAGAAGAAACATTTCGATTCAATCGAGAGAGAGAGAGAGAGAGAGAGAGAGAGAGAGAGAGAGAGAGAGAGAGAGAGAGAGAGAGAGAGAGAGAGAGAGAGAGAGAGAGAGAGAGAGAGAGAGAGAGAGAGAGAGAGAGAGAGAAGGGAACGTTGCTCATCGCATCTGATATGGTAAAAAAGATGTAACATTCAGAAATGCAAGTTATCATGGGAATACCTTAAGATAAAAAGTACAGAGATACAAGATACCAAGTAAAAACATTGGCAAGTTGTGTCTGCGTAGACGAAGAAGATGGTAATGTTGGAATGTATTGGTACATACGATGGAGATGGCAGTGTTGGAATGTATTGGTACATACGAGGAAGATGGCAGTGTTGGAATGTATTGGTACATACGATGGAGATGGCAGTGTTGGAATGTGTTGGTAAAGACCCTTCAAAACACTTTGGTTTTCTTATCTTTTATATCATTCCCACCAGCATGTTTCACTCATGATGAATGAGTATGCAGATAAATGAATGATTTCATTTATCATCATTATCATCATAATACCTGATCGCCGTTTCCCACATTACAGAGGTAGTGCCAGGAAACAGACGAAGAAGGATCCATCCCCTCATATACGTATAGGAATACATATACATATACATGTACATATACATACACATATACAAAAATATATACGTAAATACATACACATGCATATATTCACACTTATAATATATATATATATATATATATATATATATATATATATATATATATATATATAACTCCTACCACCATGATTCTTGCGTGATTACATTACACTGAAAGTTTCAACCTTCACGCACCTCTGGTTTCCAACCCAGCCACAGTGAGGTAACAAAACCCTTCGTGTTTCTTTTGTTTTCCGTCAGTCAGTTGTGTGTGTCCGGGGCCTGACTGAGTGTCTCCCAGCACGCATCAGTATGACGAACATCTTGTAGCTAACCAGCTGGATGTCTTGGCGTTTTCAATAGGATTTTCTTTAAGGAATTTGACAGACGTCGTCAATTTCGTTGGATTAAGTGGGAATCGTGTGATTCCGTCATTCCCCAATAGCTTCATTGGCCTTAATTAAGCTGTTGTTTATGTAATCAACACAACAAGGGTTGAGTAAGAGAGGAGAAGCAGAATGTTCGCAGAATAGTCAAAATCAAAGGATTTTCTAAGGAAGTGAGAAATGTTGTGTGTGTGTGTGTGTGTGTGTGTGTGTGTGTGTGTGTGTGTGTGTATTCGTTTGTAACTGCCCATTTACCAATTTGTGATCACCTTTTGTACAGCACGAGGAGGGAATTGCTGGATATTTCCTTCTCTATAAACTTAAATAGGATTTTAATATTCTGTCTCCTCACAGTTTCATATAACTAAAAGCTGATTACAATCTCGTTATTATCAAATCAGTCCTTAGATTAGAATAATGGTCGTCAAAGGGTTGATGGAGGCAGAGATCTTGCACACCTACGCACTTCAGTGTTCAGAGAATATCATACGCATCAGTAATCATAGAACATCATACGCACCAATCATCAGAGAACAGCCTACGTGGTAGAGATTAAGAATATACTATACGCACCAATGATCAGAGAACATAATGTACACGATTGACTAGAGAACATTATACGCACCGATGATTAGAGAACATATTACGCACCAATGATCAGAGAACATCATACGCACCAATGACTAGAGAACATTATACGCACCAATGATCAGAGAACATCATACGCACCGATGATTAGAGAACATAATACGCACCAATGACTAGAGAACATTATACGCACCAATGACCAGAGAACACAGCATGTACCAATGACCAGAGAAACGGTTAGAATAGTAATAGAAATGAAACCACTTTAGGGAATCTTTGCTATTTGCCCCAAAGTCTTCCAAATATAGATGGCTGATGATAATTCAGTAACATTGACGAAATTCACCCTAACGATCACCCAGAATTAGAAATCAGGTCTGAAATGTGTTTTCCACGAGGCAGAGCATTATGTTGACCCCATTACAAAATAAGATTTTCATCATAAGTTATCAGAAAATAAGAAAATTGAACATAAGGGACGTTTCCGACAACAGCGAAACAATATGATTTTATTTGACTTATGAATATGAATCATATCACCAAATCGAACAGAACATTATAGCATTATTTTCTATATTTTTCACTCTCCTTTGTCCATCTCCTTCATCTATGACAGTCAAAAAACGTATCAAATTCATGACTTGTTTGTCAATACCCTTCTACTTATCTCTTATTTGTCTGTTTACACAATTTATGGATTACGTAGACATTTGCATACCATGACAACCTCCTTGGTTCCTATGGCCTTACCTCATAGGCAAACAGGTGTTTCTTTCTAAACACCTGCTGACCACAGAGTCGAACACCCTTCCTCACCCACATGATAAGGGATTAAATACCTTGATGACCAATAAATAACTTGACGATGGAGAGGATTGGATTCTACCCTTTGCAGAAACACCACACAAAGGAAGGGGAGCGGAAATATGATACAATATTTTAGAATTAATGTATTATACTTAGCTATGCGCGCTCTTGCCTGCTCGAAAGTGAAGGTTTGATCAACTTTAACATATTGAGTGATTGTAACTATCACCACATCGTCGAGAACTGAAAGGACTTCTTCATATTCTCTTGGACGGCAAGAAGCTTTGAGGTAATATGATTATTTAATTGTTAGGAGGTTTGAATGTACATTATCTATATTCATCAAATATAGAAATTCAACTTTCCATTGCTCTAGTGTTATAGATCATGTCAAAGTTCGTACTTGGTTTTGAAAGTACAGATCTAGATAAAAAAACAAAAGCATCTTATCAAACACTTGTGTTCGACTCATTTGAGCAAGACATGTACGAGAATCAGATTTCAAAATGAACTTGATCCAAACTTTCCAAATCTTTCGTGATGGAAATATCCAACGTTTGCCTTATCTTACGCTCACGAAAAGACTTTACGAAACGTTCGTGAGATGTATGTACTTTCCCATCTCAAGGTATACAGACATTTATTCGTAAATTGAATGATTCTTTTGTTTTTGAAAAATGATAGCTCTCTCTTTTCTGATTGTCAGTGATGATATTTGACTCAAATACTATAAGGCCATTGCGCACGGTGAAGAGAAAGCCTTATACAAGCACTGATATAGTCAAGCTTTTGTGTATTAGTATGATAACAATATCAGTAACAGCAGCTGTGGGAAATCTATTCGTAATTCGGAGGAGATTGTGTTTAGGCTGGTTTAAAAAACAGGAAGCAGACAGAGATATAGACAGATACATAAGAGACAGACAGGCTAAGAGACAGACACACACACAACATAGACAAACAGACAGTCAGACGGAGAGGGAGATAAACAGACACATAAGTATCAATCATTCATATATATATATATATATATATATATATATATATATATATAGAGAGAGAGAGAGAGAGAGAGAGAGAGAGAGAGAGAGAGAGAGAGAGAGAGAGAGAGAGAGAGAGAGAGAGAGAGAGAGAGAGAGAGAGAGAGAGAGAGAGAGAGAGAGAGAGAGAGAGAGAGAGAGAGAGAGAGAGAGATACGGGAAGGGAGTTTTACACTCGTAAGTGACCCATCTCTTGAACTCTCTCTCCTGTTGTATAACAATTTTACATTTCCATATGTTGTCTACAATCACAGTTTCTTCTCTCAGTTTATTCCATTCATCTATTATTCTTATGTCATAAAGGTAGTTATCAACTTTATTTCTAATACGTTTTTCGTTTAGCATTCAACCCTAGTTCTTTTGTAAGGGCATCTTTCGAAGAACTGTTCACTGTCTACGTCATCAAACTGGTTTAAAAACTCAAAGGTCGTGATCAAGTCACCCCTCGCTCTTCTCTTAGTCATACTGTGTTTGTGTGTGAGTGTGTGTTATGTCATTCGAGTTTACACAGAACAAACAGTTAAGTCATTAAGCTGTTACCCACACACACAGCATTATTAACAACAACATGAACGTTCACACTTAATAATTCAGGTCAACACACAGAAAAAAAAAAGACGAAATGATGCAAGGAAGATCTTTCTTGTTACACATCACTTTCATCACACTGAGGAAAGGCCCTCAGCCAGGAAATGTCTCACACACACACAGACTCACAACAGCCCTACACTAAGCTGTCAACACATTCCTCAATGAAGTAAGTCATTTGCATATTCATTTGCATATTCATCGTCACGACATTATAAAGTTCACGACGACCCCGTCATCACACTCGCTGACACTCTCACAGACACTACTACTACTACTGAGTTGTCTTAAGATATTGATGCCTATCTACAACATACACGAACACACTGGGTTTGGTCGATAGATAGATGCCTGACGTTGGGTGTGTGTCTGTGTGTCTGTGTGTGTCTGTGTGTGTGTGTGTGGGTGTGTGTGTGTGTGTGTGTGTGTGTGTGGGTATGTGTGTGTGTGTGGGTGTGTGTGTGGGTGGGTGTGTGGATGTGTGTGTGTGTCACCAGCTAAGAAATGTCAAGAGCAAAAGAAAATGGAAGCAGGTTCTCTGCTTCCCTCCATCTGTATGAAGGCACTTCCTATCCTGTGTCTGTTTGTAGACGGTGGCTGGTCGGCCCAACCACCTCCCGGCCTCCTCCTCCCGGCCTCCTCCTCCCGGCCTCCCTCCTCCCGGCCTCCTCCTCCCGGCCTTCCTCCTAATACAAAAAAAAATATGAACAAAGGAACGTATTGTTCCAGCTTCCTGGCACGTTCCTTCCGTCTCTAGCGCCTCAGGGAGTGAGGCTGTAGCACTATCCTGGCCCTGAATTACGACCCATTGAGGTACCACCGCTCCACCGCTCCTCAGTGGTGGAGCGGTGGTGTTGCTGACTGTGATGGGTTCATGGTCCCCGTTGGTTCGAATCCTGGTCAAGGCACTTGATTCACAGGCAACCCAGTTGAAATATTCCCTTCTAGGTTTATATATATATATATATATATATATATATATATATATATATATATATATATATATATATATATATATATATATATCACTTCTCAATTATTTGGGGCAAGTTGCACTCACATCACTCGTAACGGAATATATCATTACACTATATTGTTCTGACACAAGACATTTTTGTAACCATCACCTTGCCAACTGACAAAGACAGCCCGGTATTTATGCCTGGCCAACAATGTCTTGGCTACAAACTTTTCTCTCATTTTCTAACTTTTATCTGGCGTTCGGTCGCTAAGGTTATTTGCTTTACGATGTACACCATGGATGACTGTCTATTTTTCAGCTTACCCTCAGTTGTTCTCCCCTTCCCTCTCTCTCTCTCTCTCTCTCTCTCTCTCTCTCTCTCTCTCTCTCTCTCTCTCTCTCTCTCTGAGACCACAAATTTTCATCCCACTTTCTGTTTTGATGTAGTCTCACCCCTTCGATCCAGTTGCTTTTAAACTTCACGTATTGTCACATTATATATATATATATATATATATATATATATATATATATATATATATATATATATATATATATATATATATATATTAATGTGAGAAGCAGAGAAATCATGGACTCTTTTGGAGTTAGAATTTCCATGAAGGGACAGGAAAATTAAACTGAATTCAAGTAGTAACAAACCAGTGTGCTCTCATGATGAAGTTTGTGAAAATGGCAGAGAACAGATACATGGATAAATGTGGTAGGAGTAGATGAACAAAGACAGATTTTTGAAAGAGGAAGACTTGTAAAATCATCATGTAGCTAAGGAACTGCAAATATGGTCAGTTGTGGATTCGACGCTAAATATTCATGAAATCTATGCTTAAATGTATTTATGATACTAGATTCAACAAGTCTAGTTAATAGTTCATTTCTTATGTCAACAATCCTGTCGAACAAAAATATTCTACTTCGCCTCATTCGAAGTAAAACGTACACCAACAAGTTTATATCAAGTCTTACGTTTGAAATCAGACGAATCTATCATGAAGTAGCTGTAGTAGATCGAGATTATCGAAGCCATTAATGATTATGGATACATAGATCACCTCTCGACCTTCTTTCCCAAGGGATATCTAGTTTAGCCGACTCTCATACGACTGGTTTCTCAGGCCTGGAATCACCTTGGTAGTTCGCCTCTATACTCTCTCTCTCCCTTCTATGTCTTTCCTCAAGCACGATGACCCAAACTGAACACAATATTCAAGATTAGGGACGCGCCAGTGACTGGTAATGAGAGAGGATAATTTCCGAAGACTTAATTTCAGAAGTCTTTCCCATGAAACTGAGGATTTTGTTCTCTCATTTACTGTATCTGTGCACTGCTTGCTTGTCTTTAGGTCACCAGAGATTTTTACGCCCAAGTCCTTTTCCTCATTAATCATTTGCAGCTCAAAAGAGTCCATATTGTAGCTTGCCTTTTCATTTTCACTGCCGATATGTAAGACTTTGCGCTTATCAATATCAAAAGTCATCTGCCGCCTGTTAGCCCGGTCCATCAATTTCTCTAAGTCAGTTTGAAGCTGCAGGCAAGTGATCATCCTCCCGCGTACTGAGAGATCTTACAGTGAAGCAAGTTATCAATACTGATGATATGAATGAGGAAGAGAACCGGTCCCATGACTGATCCCTGAGGCACACCACTTGTTACGTTTAACCATTCTGACGCTTGCTACATAAATCACTACTCTTTGTTTACCACCAGTCAACCAATTTCCTGATCATCGGAGTACAACCCCATTTACCCATGTGACAACTTTGGTTAGGAACCTTTGGTTTGGAAAATTGAATGCTTTTTGAAAATCGAGATAGATTACATCAACTGTTTTACTTTCATCATAGATTTTGATAAGTTCATGAAAGAAATCAAACAGATGTTTCAAACATGAGCGATTTCGTCGAAAACCATTCTGAGACTCGTTTATGAAGTGGTCTTCCTCTACATGGTCTACAGTCTTATCCTGAATGATGGTAAGTTAATAGAATATTAACTTACTAACTACAAACGTTAAGCTAATTAGAAGATAATTATTTCTGGAAGTGATTTATCGCATGTTTTGAATATCGGTGTTACACTGGCAAGTTTCCATTCCATTCCTCTGGAACATTTCCCACAGCAGGTGACTTTTTGTAAAGAGTAGTGAAGGCTTTAACTACTTCATTTTTCGCCTCCTTCAGTGCCCTCGGTTAAAGTTTATCCGGGCCAGCTGTTCTATTCACTTTCATATATCAGTTAGTGTTGACAGTAGATATCTATCTGTCATTTTTATATATATGTATTGCAAAACGTCTTCTCCTCTTGGCAATGGAACCGGATTCAGGACATGAGTTTTACCTTCAACTGTATAGACAAAAGCAAAAGAAATCGTTTAAAAATCCTTGCCATGACTTCATTGTCTTGCGTCAAGTCACCATTGTCTATCATCAGTGGCCCATTTGATTGGGGTAATGACTCGCTTACTTCTAACATAACTATATAACTTAAAAATTCATTTTGATATTTTCAGGAATATACGTTTCAACTAACCGTTTGCTTTGACTTATGTCTCTCTTAGCTTCCCTACGCAAATTAAAGCAATTTTCTTCTTCATTTTGGTTTTTTTTTGTCTTTTTGAGTCACTTAAATGCTACTTTCCCAGGCAGCAAGCACTTCTTTATGTCGCTGTGCCTCCACTTTGGCTTCACTCTAAAACAAGATTGTCCTATATGCATTGACACATATAATTCCCTCCACTACTTTGTAAGTAATACTCTTTGCCAACCACTGCCAATGACGCAGCCTCGGCAAAAAGTGACATCATGCTCGTGGTGTAACCACGAGGAGGTGAAGTCCGGTAACACTATTACTCCTTCTACATCATGGAAAATTAAGGATGCCTGTAACTCAGTGTCTCTCATGGTACACTTGGGCTAAACAAAGGCATCTCAGTTAACAGGAACTAAGCCTCTGATACGGCAAAAACAACGACGTTGCTAAGTGGAAATTTCGACCTTGAAACAGCATTTAATTCTGAACATACACACTTCTTTTCACGAGCCTTTAACCGCTGGAGGGTAGTCGATCTCTTTATAAAAAAACGATAATAAAGTTGAAGTTAATAAATGCCGTGGTGATCCTAAGGCAATGATTTGATTTCCTCTTGCGTGCACACATCTGGTGTACAAGTTACGAGAAGGGAGGAGGGAGGGAGGAAGGGCAACAATGAATAGATCAAACAAGAGCAGACCTGTCATCCACATAGAAGACGCCTGGGTTTGAATAGAGGTTCTAGAGAAGAATAACAGGAGGAATAAGTGACGTGAGCAGCCATGGAAGGCAATCGAACACCATCAGCCAAAATGGGACACCCAGAATCAACGAACGACATCGACCAATCAACAGAATCGACCACACTGAATAGGTTCAGATCCTATTCCTTCATGGTCTATAGACTCTGAGAGAACAGAGGGATCAAAGATAAGACACCTTAAGAATAAAATCTAGATCGAAATGAATGAGAAATGATAATCTAGAAAACCCTATCATACTCGAGAGTAATAGACCCAGCACCTACTTGCACATGACCGACTCCCTTCACCTCCACTCACCACCCACACAGGGACCTGCGGAGGAGGTGGGGCAACTGTGAGTGTGAGGAGTGATGAGGCACTGCGTGAGTTCGATAGATCTCTCATTGTTCTCAGGTTGGCTCGGCCAGGTGTCTCATGTCACATCTCACTGGGTGAATGTTCTCCCTCCACCAGTAATTTCCCGGATGATTTACACACACACACACACACACACACACACACACACACACACACACATACACACACACATTCATAAATATATATATATATATATATATATATATATATATATATATATATATATATATATATATATATATATATATATATATATATATATATATATATATATATATATATATATAGATATATATATATATGTATATATATGTAAACGAACAATGTGAATGTCTCTGTTTTGTTCATCTATCTTTTTACACAAATACATCAATTCAGCTGTTACATCAGAGGGAATTATCCCCCGTCAAAAATGAGATCCAGACACTAATGGAATAATCTTTAGCCAACGTTGTGCTGGTCATGGCAAAAACACCTTGAGAGAACTTGTCATTTACGCTCCCCTCCTCCTCCTCCTCCTCCTCCTCCTCCTCCTCCTCCCCTGCAAACCCAACCCCCTCCAACCTCTGACTCATGCCCACCATGTCAAGTGTCAGTCTATATATTAGGAATTTAGGATAGCATAGCTGTCTTCATCCTCACTACAGCTTCGTTATAGATCAACAGGTCTTCTGGATGTCCTTCTCAGATACTCCTATGATGACGACTGAAGTGTGAAAGACCTTTGAAATCTTCTCATCACCGCTACAGGAGTAGGTTTATTAGACTAAATTAAAGATAATTACTTAAGTTACAGCTACGTTGCCCTCTTTATTCACCCTCTGACCTCACCTTACCACTAACCTCTGCCCTGAACTCGTGGCTAAAGATTGCCTTCGTGTAATGGCGTGTCATATCCTGAGCGCGACATGTCATATTCTCATGCCCTTGTGCATGACAGGATACGCTGCGTCGCTCCCACGCAATGCACACGATCATTCCGTTATCCATCGTCCACGCTACGACAGTACTGCGTCCGACGTTACGTGATCGAGGGAAAGGAGTTGTGGCCAGGAGGTGCCTTCGTTGCGTTCTCCACCCTCCCTCAGGAACAGAGCCAGGGGTCAGAGGTCATGGCCTCACCAAGGTGATAACCAAGTGTCCCTGAGGCACCAGGTGTGTGTCTGTTTTTGTTCCTCCTTGATTGTAATGTTTGGTATGATCGTTCTAGGACGTCCACGCGCCAACCGACCCCACCCCACCGACAGCAGAGAGGTGTTTACAATATATATATATATATATATATATATATATATATATATATATATATATATATATATATATATATATATATATATATATATATATTTCAAACTATTCGCCATTTCCCGCGTTAGCAAGGTAGCATTAAGAACAGGGGACCGGACCTTTGAGGGAATATCCTCACCTGGCCCCCTTTCTCTGTTCCTTCTTTTAGAAAATTGAAAAAAAAAAATCTATATATGATAAATTAGTGAAAACAAGGACTATATTAAAGGGGCTTCCTTCCCCCTGCAAGTGTTTGAGTGTTGGCTGGAGTTAACACATGTGCACGTCCACGATCACGCTGGGGCAAGGCAAACATGCTCATGCTTTGTTACTTCCCTCCCGACCTGGAGGAGACAGACGGTCGCACTTTTTGTCATGGCGGTTAACGAGGCGTGGCTGACTACCTACTTATTCTTGCATGCGTGCATGTACACACAAACGTCATATGTATATATATATATATATATATATATATATATATATATATATATATATATATATATATATATTGGAAAAGATTAAATTGAGCACGTGCTCAAGTGAATTCCTTTTCATCCACCGGGAAATATAACATGATGAGTTCCCAAGTGCACTTTCGTGTAATGATCACATCGTTTCCCGCGTCAGCAAGGTAGCGTTAAGAACAGAGGATTGAACCTTAGAGGGAATATCCTCACTTGGCCCCCTTTTCTGTTTCTTCTTTTTTGTATATATATAATTCCTAGAGGCAGGGAAGAAAGAATGTTATCCACTTATTTCCTTAGTGTCTTAAAAGATGACTGTGTGAAAACCATCTCACATAATAGATACCATTTTGTTTTCTAGATACCAGGTAGACATTGATCTCAGTGGGAAGAAAAAACCCTCTCTTTCCCACAGTATAAAGACCTTAGGAAATAGAATAGCGCAACGAAGACCAAAGACCAAGTTTTGTCAAGAAAGAATTTTGACCTTTGGTTGCAAGGTCAATAGTGCTGTTATTTTGCTGCCAATGTCCCAAGAGCCGTGACCTTTGTGGACCTCGAGTGTTTCTCAAAAGAAAAAGAAAATGTGATTTCAGAAGTTGTGGAAAATCTCTAACTATCCGTGTGAAATAGCGTTAAGTAACGTTTTCACTTCTTTAAGTAAGTTCTTAATTCTCATAAGTACCACAGAATAAAAACCAACTTACATTACTTATAATGTTTGCGTTGCTTTAGTCAGACCTTTAGCTCTTCATAAGTAACGACACAACACAGCCACCTTGCGACACACAAGACACTCGTTCCAGCTGCTCCCACTTCAGTCGTGACGCAACAGTCGTGCCTCAGAGCTGGGCAACAGTCGTGCCTCAGAGCTGGGTGGGCAATAGTCGTGCCTCAGAACTAGGTGGGCAACAGTCGTGCCTCAGAGCTAGGTGGGCAACAGTCATGCCTCAGAGCTAGGTGGGCAACAGTCGTGCCTCAGAGCTGGGCAACAGTCATGCCTCAGAGCTAGGTGGGCAACAGTCATGCCTCAGAGCTAGGTGGGCAACAGTCCTGCCTCAGAGCTAGGTGGTCAACAGTCCTGCCTCAGAGCTAGGTGGGCAACAGTCATGCCTCAGAGCTAGGTGGGCAACAGTCGTGCCTCAAAACTAGGCAGGAGCAGTGCCTCAAAGGTGGGCAGAAGAACAGCAGTGTCACAGAACTGAGCAGTAACAGCAGTGTCTCCTCCTCTACTGCTTCTATAAGTCATCTTAAGTCATCTTAAGTCATCTCTAAGTCATCTGGTGCCACACACCATTCCAGTAATCCTATATCTTGTACCAGGAACTACATGAATATACAAATGTAAAATAACAAGGAATAGAAATGAAAATATATCATATGCTTGTACAGTAGAATCTACGAGGCAGCATGTGTGTCATGGTTACGTCAGCTGCCACACTTACAAAGATATGCAAATGTCGAGTATCAACTGTACCTATCCAAATGTAGGGGGGTGTGGTGGAGACCAGCTAACGTGAGGGGGCTTGCGACACTGTGAACTGAGAAATTGTAGTATTTTAAACCGTGTTATGGAGAGCTCAAGGCGCCCCCCCCTGCTCCCGCCATCCAACCGTTTGCCTCACATACATCCAGATGGTGAGGTGTGGCAGTACACGATTCGCTTCTCCCTCTTACGGCTCTTTCTGCAGCCCGTGTTCATTGTCGTGTTTAACCACGATGATTTGCTGGAACCTCATTGTGAAAACGATCTCTTGTTGATGTTGGTCTCGCTGTGTTTGGAGGTGATTCATACTTACATCCCATGTTTGTTGCAATAGAGAGTAAACACAAAGCAAATTGGAAAGTGTTGACATAGAAGTAACTCCATCCATATTGGGAATCTATCACCACACTAATGAGATAGTGGTTATATCTATCCATCTATTTATCTATCTATCTATCTATCTACCTATCTATCTATCTATCTATCTATATGAAGAGTAAATCCTCTACCTGGCTCTATGGGATGCATCAGATAGATACAGCCTATCAAAAACAGGATCCTCCCAAGACCACTATGTTTCAGTAAATTACGATTTTCCACAATCTAAATTTTGCTTTATTTTCCACATTGGAAACTAAGATAATTCGTCAGGGAAGACTAACTTCTCCAATTCAGTAACATCTCTATTCACAAAAGGTTTCCATTGTATCCGTTCCCGTATGCTGTAGTTGCTGGATATTTGAGAATATTGAAGACTTACTTGGCCAATCCATTGAAAAGAGGACCAATAACAGATAAGATAAATTTGATAAGATAGATTTTCAAGTAAGAGAGCAAAGGAGGCGTTTCATTACCTATCTTATCACATACTCTGAGGTAAAAGAACCAAAGACGAATACCATACAGATACAACTAGTCTGGTATATCAAGAGGAAGGTATATGGTATCACTCAGCCATCACAGACAATCATGGTAAGTGGGACGTCCTGCAGGTCAATATTGAGGAAGATTGTGAATACAATTTCCTCTATGGCAGAAAGTGAGCCTTGCACCCGACCACCTCGGGCGCCGACGGCGCTCATCATGGCTTTCTAGATTTAAGGTAAGTAACAGAAAAGGTAAAATGGTCAAGGGGTTAAATTTGTAGGTGAAATGTAATCCTATCGAGTTCACTGACCTTTTAAGAATCGGTAGAGATTATCTAAGTTCTTCGTCACACACACACACACACACACATACACACATGTGTGGAGAGAGAGAGAGAGAGAGAGAGAGAGAGAGAGAGAGAGAGAGAGAGAGAGAGAGAGAGAGAGAGAGAGAGAGAGAGAGAGAGAGAGATGGGTGTGGTCATTCGCGATATTACAGTTTCTTTCTCTCCCATCCCCTCCCCTTCACCCCCCCCCCCCAGCCGCCACTTCCTATAGGTCCCTCCTACGGGGTCACAACCCCTTGAGGTTACACGGCACACGCCATATGCATAGGGGAGAGAGAGAGAGAGAGAGAGAGAGAGAGAGAGAGAGAGAGAGAGAGAGAGAGAGAGAGGGGGGGGGAGAAAGTACCAAGCAAAAGGTCTGCTTAACAATCAGGTTAATGGGTCCTATGGAAAGGGCAGAGCTATAACCACCTCAGGTAAACAACGAAACGAGAGGCGAGAGGACGTTGGTTATGGATAATGATGTGTCTGGCCACACAAGCTGGGGCAGGAGGAGCAAGGCTGTGTGGAGGAATGATTCAGTATATAGGATTGGTGTGATGTATACTGTCTTCGTGTATACATACAACCATATATATATATATATATATATATATATATATATATATATATATATATATATATATATATATATATATATATATATATATATATATATATATATATATCATCTCGTCCATATTTACCATTTCCAGCGGTTAACGAGGTAGCGTTAAGAACAGAGGACTGAGGTTTAGAGGGAAAATCCTCACTTGGCGTGTTGTGTAAGCCTATTGGAGATGACCAGTGGAGACCCCTTTGCTCACCAACGTGAGACGAAGTGTGTTCGATTACATACTACTCAAATAGTATTTACCTTATAGGGGTGATCATAGCCTAGCGGTAGAGCTCCCGCTTACTACGCAGTGGTCCCGGGTTCGATCCTGGCTGTTGGAAGTTTGTATGTTATATGGTAGTGCGCGTTCATATGCACTATATAACACCCATCCTAATGTAATGATTAGCATCGTTATGTAAATGAACAAGGTAGTTGCTATGTCGAGCTTGCAGTGTTTCTGCCTACTAAGACGATAACACAAGGTGATGATAAGGACAACGAAACATGAGAGGCCTCATAACAGAAAGATCCTCCATAAAGCAGTACTGATGAAGACAAATATGAAACACTTTGACGTACGTGAACTACACAGAGATGCATAAGGCACAGTAGATAAAGCTTTGACCTTATCATATCCTTTACAGAGATTCATAAGGCACAGTAGATAAAGCTAACACCTTTGACCTTATCATATCCTTTACAGAGAGGATTCTGAGGTTCCTATGGTCGTGACTAATTGTCAATCAGCATCAGACCAGTCGTTACCATGACGATGATCATTGACCTTAAACTGTTATCCAGTGTTACTGCCTCGTACACAGATTACTCCCACGAACAATTATTCACTACTCGCTGTACAGCACATAGTAAAAGCTTAAAGACAGATCTGTTTTAATGAATCATGAAAGATAAAGAGTATTGGATTTACAGCTTTACAATCGCCCATATGTATCAAGGAAAAATATGTGGGACGGTCAACAAATTTCCGTTTAGAATTTGTTTTCAAGATCGACTCTACGTTGTCTCAGCTGCCCACTACCACCAGTCGCCATTTCCAACACGAGTGTTGAGTGGGAAGTACACTTTGATGGCAAGGCTTCTAACTTAGGTTCATCCCTTAGTCATACACTGTAAATAAACAGTCTGTTCAGATCGTAACTTCCAATGGTCTTCGATGACTTAAACACAGATGAATAAGAGAAGAAAATAAGATCAAAGACATCAAATACCTCAGCGAAATCTCAGCACAAATAGTTTCATACATTGCCATCTTGCTGTCCCAACTCAGCCTCCATCACAAGTTCCGGCAGGAAAATCCCGTGAACTGATCTGAACACACAGTGAGTCATCCACACGTTGGAATGAATGGAAATTGTCGAATCCTTTTTCTGCTTCGAAGAGTAAACTGCACGAGGGGTCTGTCCATGAGAGAAGCGCTGTAAGGAGGAGGACTGAGGGATGAAGACATACTAGTGTGTGAGGGCTCAAAAGGTTAAACATATCTCTTAAGCGAAGTGTGGAATGTATCTTGGGTTCTCATTATTGCTATGTATGTAGATTTAAGAGTTTTAGGTCTTTCAAGTATAGTATTATTGAGTAAAGGTTAAAAATGTTGATATTGCTGTGGTTAAAGATATTACTGAGCTTCGAATTTTCTTAGATATAGTGCAGTATTACACTGTGTTCGCAATGCAACATTAATTGGTGAAGAAGAGTCATTCAGCTCCATACCAGAGCCACAGACAATGAATAACATCTTTCTGTCTTCAATCCATGACTGGTAGTAAAGGTTCCTTGATTATGTTTATTGTGTAGATACTGTATTTTCTAAAGCGTATGAACAAAAACATTAAATGTTCAGAGTTTGAGATAACTCCTTTCCTTAAAGTTTCAGGTATTAGCCAGATGTGGAAGAGAAAGATGAGTTTTTTTGAGAAGAATATATTCGTGCCACTTCCTGGTAGCTACCCATAAGGTCTGTGAGAAGACAGACATGAATCCTATAGACTCCTGCTGGTCCTGAGACGCGTCCTTATTGCTTTGAAGTTCTTTTGTGTTAGCATTTGATTTTTCTTTTGTGGTATTTCTTATTCTATTAGATGTCATATTTGAGTTAATCGTATTCAGATGCAAGCATTTTATATTTGTTTCTGTCTCATCTTTGGATTATCAGTTGTGGTAAAGTCTTTCATATATTTGAAATCCTGTGCATTCTGAACCTCTTTTGTGATGTTTACTTTCTATGATTAACACTAAATCAAGAATCTTTAATAACCTAGAGGCATCAGAGAGCCTGTTCATTGTTTAATGTGTGGTTATACTAAAAAGGAATTTGCTGATAATTCCTTACAGATGTTTCCCTTAAACAATGTATCGTTTTCTCTCGTCTCCTGCCAGGGGGTTTGCCTTCGAGTGGGCCGACTGCTCCAAACATTCTTGGCTACTTTTGCTGTAGAATAGAGACTCATATCTTGATTTATACATCTGGAATGGAGCATCTCTTTGCTGACTATGCTCTCTTACACGTATAATTAGTTTTTCAACGAATCAGTGATAAATATTTTAAACATAATGAACAAAAGTATATCATATCCTTGCCCCAATAGAGATGTGTATAACAGAATACATGAACTGTTATTATTGTAAAAACTGGAGGTTTTGAAACATTAAGAAACTAGTGAGTACTGAGAGGTCTATGTAGGAACATAAAACATAGTCTGTCCATATGTATGACATTGTTCAAGGTGGCTGGAAGATAACATTTGATTTAATTATCATAATGCAATTTAAGCTGTGTTTATCAAGTTAAGTATCTTACGTGATGAATATACCCAGTAAGAACATAGCACAGACGGAGAGTTGATGAAGCCTCTGTACATCATAAATGAGTTTGAAGGTTGAAGGTGAATGTAGGTTAAAGTAATGGCAAATATACAAGGAAGTGCAAGTGTGGTGCATTAGAATTATGTCTAAGTGTGTCGAGTAAGGTCATGTACTGGGGAGTACAGAAATTACTTTATCAGTATCCTGTCGTCGACCATCGTCATCTTAACAACCATATTCCCTAGTTCAGTATCTTAACCTCATTATCTTAGCGATTAATAAATTCAAATAATTTCTCTCTATGGAAATGATAATGTCAACTATTTAGGACAATTTGTGACCGTTGACATTCATGTATTACAAATATTTTCCAAAATTCAGAGTACTATACTTAAAACTAACAATAATGTCCCAAGCAGTTTAATGACCTATTGTTGAACAGAAACCAGGTTATTTGATCATCTCCAGGAAGCCTTATATAACCCAGGGTAGCCACAACAGCTCTCAGAAACCTTAATGTGTTAACCCACTTTGTAATTAGACCAAGCGAAGACCAAGTCTGATATTGATGGAATAACTTATCACCTCAGATGATATTGCGTGGGAGGTTGGCGCGAGTTGGTGAAACCATATATTATCCTCACGCAGCTCATTTCTAAGCCATCCTCCATCTCCCTCACCCATACCACTTCTTCTTTATCTAGGGTCAACACCTCGCCTCTTGTCCATACAGAGCAAAATGGATTTGATGAATATGGTAGAACATCAACATAAAAGAAAGCAAGGAAGAGTAATTCCCGATAAAGGAATGAAGACAAGAATAAGAAAAGTCAAGGGTAAAGAACAGAGGATGAGGCAAGAACGTAAAGAGATGGACGGAGGGGAGAAGAGACTTTAAGAAAGAAAAAATATTGTCTGATAGAAACTTTGCTCACAAACTTCTCTTTCAAGATCAAACTTATCAAACTTCTCTCAAGATCAAACTTATCGACGTTCTATGGAAACTCCGAATATGCTAATTTAAGGCCAACTTTCTTTACGATGTGATTTCTTTGAAATATGAACCAGATTATGTTTAATCCTTGTTTATATACTTAGAAATATACAGCCTTACGACCATAACAACCATCAGTTTTATTAGAAATATATATCCAATAGAAGTAACTTAATAGACAATCAATACGTCAAAAAGAAAGGTTTCTTTTTCCATGCTATATATCATAGCAGGACTATATACCATAGCCAAAGTGTATGAGGTTATCACCTCCCCTTTCCCGAACTACTTTTGCGCCGCCTGGCGTGTAGCAGGGGACCTAACGACCCTTGATAGTTGCCAAGCAACATTTTGTATTGCCTCCTGTGGTTGTAGGTCGGGCTAAAGCGATTGTGGGAATGATAATTCTCACAAGGTGTCCAGTGTTTTGACATTTCACATTTGCAGTGCACGACGGTGACGTTCACTGTAAAACGCTTGAATGCAAGTGTAGCAGTGAGATGTGTCGGGGTAATTGCGTGGACGATGTAGCAGTGAGGCAGTGAGATGTATAGTACAGCACTCAGATAGACAAGTGTAACAGTGAAATGAAGAACTGTAAAATTGACACGTATTGTGTAGTAGTGACATAAACAGCGTACCAGTGAGATGGACAGTGTAGCAGTGAAATGAACAGCGTACTTGTGATATGAACAGTGTAGCAGTGAGACAAACAGTGTAGTGGCGAGATGTACAGTGTAATAACGTGACGAACAGCTCAACTATGACTTGAGCAGCGGAACAGTGAGAAGAACAGTGTACTGGTGTTGATGAACCATGGAATAACAATATGAACAGTGTAACAGTGAAATCAGCGTACCAGTTCAACTTAAAAGCACCGCAGCAGCAAAATGAGAATATCACAACAGTGTCAGTCAGAAATGAGGCAACAGTGAGATGAACAGTGCATCAGTGAAACGTCTGAAAGCTTTCGTGTACAGGTGAATCACAGTGAAATTCTTTTGTTCATTTTTCTGTCGTTGACAACACCGTGAGGCGTGAGTGTGGACTGAACCCTACGTTAGGCAGTTGAACAATTGATTTACCTGCTGTAAATTCGACAGTTTAGGGGTAATCAACGCCCCCAAGGTAGGCAGTTTAACACTTTAAATCACCAGCGAAAACTACCAACTCCCTGTCTCTCGCTCACACACACACACACACACACACACACACACACACACACAACACGAAAGGGAACTATACAAGACTTTGAATGATCTTTACGTTAACTTTCCCCTCCTCCTCCTCCTCCTCCTCCTCCCTCCCTCCCTCACTCACTCACTCGCGTTTGCCAACCATTGCCGAAGTTAGTTCTTGGCCAAGTGGCTGACGACCGGAGGTGGCCAGCACCAGCAGCAGCGACCCTCCTCCCCCATCTAAACCTGGCCAGGAGCACAGTGTACAGGTCACCAGCGCCTCAGAATGTACGTCATCTTCCACCTCACCAACACACACACACACACACACACACACCACACACACACACACACACAGGGGTACTTCACAAGGCTGGGAGTGATCAATGTGTTAACTTTCCTCCCCCAGGCGTTTGCCAACCGTTCCAGAAGTTAGGTCTTCGTCAAGTGGCTCAGGGCCTGTCCGGGGGTGAGGTGCCCCTCCACACACACACACACGCACACACACACACACACACACACACACCTTATCAAGAGGACCCTGGAAGTCACTGGCACCTGAGGTCCACTCTTTGACAATGTCCTCAGGAACTGGATGAACAGCCTCGTTCCTTCCCTTTTCCCCTCCCTCACACTCGACCCCCACCTTCCAGCCACCCGCACCTTCGCCAGAAGTCAGTGGCGCCTGGGATCCACTTTGCACGCCTACCTTGACGCGGAACCAATTTTCTGGTTGTGTTTCACCAGCTGCCAACTGACTGACAGGCCTTGTATCCACCTTCTCATAAGTCATATGACAGTGGGAGTGTCATTATGATCATCATCATAATTATCATTACTAATGTTATTGCTATTCTAATCATTATTATTATCATCATCATTATTATCATTATTATTATTATTATTATTATTATTATTATTATTATTATTATCATTGTGAGTAGTAGTAGTAGCAGTAGTTGTAGTAGTAGTAGTAGTAGCAATACTAGTAGTGTTTTCATTATCATCATTATCATTATTATCACTGTTATCATTATCATTATCATTATTATCATTTTCATCATTAATATCATTATCTCGTCACCAGCTGACTGACACATACCATTTTATAACACCAGGATGGAATACACACCATAGAAATATAGAATATTCAAGTATGTAAATGAGATAATTCGTTCGTCTGTTCCTGGCCCACCTGACACACGAAAGTAAGAAAACATTT
The DNA here is from genome assembly GCF_036320965.1 of Panulirus ornatus. Classification (NCBI taxonomy): domain Eukaryota; kingdom Metazoa; phylum Arthropoda; class Malacostraca; order Decapoda; family Palinuridae; genus Panulirus; species Panulirus ornatus. Next base: position 5,235,096 of record NC_092246.1, on the reverse strand, counting down.
ATGGGAAAAAAAATGAGAAATATCGTCTTATCTGATAAGATGATAATTTACAGGCATGAGGCTGCAGAAAAGTCTCCTTAAAGACTGATGACTTGTTTTGACGTCTTCCCTAACGATGCTAATTACTGGAGAACTGAAGGTCGTATGACGATTCGGAATATTCACAAAGATGATTGCGGGAAAAAAAAGATTAGAAAATATCCCTTATGACCCCGAAGATCCAAAAGGTCTTATGACCCTGAAATTCCAAAAGGTCTTATAACCCTGAAGGTTCAAAAGGCCTTATTCAAAAGGCCTTAAAACCCTGAAGTTCCAAAAGGCCTTATAACCCTGAAGTTCCAAAAGGCCTTATAACCCTGAAGTTCCAAAAAGTCTTATAACCCTGAAGTTCCAAAAGGCCTTATAACCCTGAGGTTCCAAAAGGTCTTATAACCCTGAACTTCCAAAAGGCCTTATCAAAATACTCAAGGGAAAAAAGTTGACGGAAAGAAACTTTTAAAGGATTTCCATACTTCCCCTGTGGTTTTATTGGCAGGTGTGGCAGCGGCTGGAACAGATGGTTCCATCACTCCAGCACTGACTCCTCTGTTTGGACGTGTATTTCCAATTTCGCTCTGAGCGTTTGATTCAAGCGTCATATAAAGTCGAGTGTTCTCAAGTCACGTTGAAGGACAGTGTTACCCTCCAGTGTGATGGAGTGAGTGAGGGCTCTTCAATATCTATCAAATTTCTTTCCGTGGAGAAACGTGAATGACCAGCATTATCATTTTTTCTCCCTTCTTTTTTTAGTACAATGGTTAGGGTTGCGACCCAGTACCCGGGTTCGATTCCTGGAAATGGCAGAGGCTGTGTAAATATGTGTATACGTAAGGTTAAGATATATATATATATATATATATATATATATATATATATATATATATGTGTGTGTGTGTGTGTGTGTGTGTGTGTGTGTGTGTGTGTGTGTGTTTAAGTAACAAGGCAACGCGAGTGGCAAAACTCTCTCCTGTAATACACAACATAGTATTCACAGACACACACACACACACACACACACACACACACACACACACACAGTAATCAGCATTACTGAGTTTCCTTTGGGCTTTATGAAATTCACGAACCAACATTTCTTCTTTTTTCGGGAAGCTGGAAAAGCAAAATTCCCCAACTCGCACACTAACCCTTTACATTTACTCCTGCTGGCCAACATTCCACTAGTTTTTGTTTAGTTAATTTTGGGTAACTAGTCTATCCATCACCTCTACCTTCTAGGTCTCTGGAACATGAAATCTAACTCAGTTAGTGACCAAGACAATTATAATGGAAACGTTTTCAAGGGAGACGAATAATGTTGTCCATGAATATACGACCAACTGTCACTTGTGGAACCTCAGGGCCAGGGTTCGAAGTTACAGAATGTTGCCTTTGAATTGTGTTGAATCATCTGTCATGGTCCTCAACATCTTCACACCATCTGACAGACACAAGTACTTCCTTATCAAACTTTCTGACCATGGCTTTTCCTCTTCTGTATATTCCCTCACGCGCAGTGTCCTTGTTGACGCTTTCAGGTGCTTAATTACTCGTTATATTCCTCTATTCAGCAGGAGTGGTGGAGTAGCGAGTAGCGCCGTGTGCCCTCACCATCCTGCCCTCCTTCTCCCACACCATGGTGAGAAGTAGGAGATTTCGCTCAACGCGGGTTTCCTTATGTTTGATCTTGGGCACCATCCTCGTCTTTCTCCTCATCCCGACCCCATCCGAGCGCCTCCTGCTAGGCAACAGAGACTACGCTGGTGCCCGTCCATTAACATGTGAGATTATTGTGGACTTGTGTTATAGAATTCCTTAAACATCTTTCCCTCTCTTTTTTGCTATAACACTATGTTATGAGCTCAGAACCCCTTTGGGATTTTCAAGAAACATATAAGATATCGTAAATAATCATGTTTAAGGTTTAAGAAACATATAGAATATCGTAAGTAATCATGTTTAAGGTTTAAGAAACATATAGAATATCGTAAGTCGTATCGTAATCATGTTTAAGGTCAAATTACTCATTGCCCTTCAATTTAAAACGGTCAATTTTTTCCATGGAAAATAAATTTCAGGGTTGAGCATATGGTTAAGCAACTCCATCACTCAGTTACTTATGAACTGGTGTAAATGATCATTGTTGTGATAACATTATCCTTAAGTCCGATGATTTATTCATTCTAATACATCTTTTGACGTGTGTGTGTGTGTGTGTGTGTGTGTGTGTGTGTGTGTGTGTGTGTGTGTGTGTGTGTGTATCTACTATTCATAACGTATATAAATTATATCTACCCCAGGGTCGGTGTCTGGCCTCTTTGCATACATGGAAGGAGACGCCGTGGTGGAGAAGGTTCCTGTGTCCTCCACATACACCAGTCAAGGACCTGCGCTCATCCCTGCCTCTCCTCCTACTGATGAGGTAATGCACGAACACACACACACACACACACACACACACACACACACACACACACACACACACACACACACGTCATCATCTTAGGAAATGAAAGATGTTTTGATTATATTTTCAGGGAAATGGAAGACGTTTTGATTATATTTTCCGGGTCGAATTAAGTACTAGATTGTCAGTCTTCATTGGCATTGTCCTCGTCACTATTACCCTCATTTTCCTCGTCATTATCATCACTATCACCTCTAATCATTACCACTAATAGGACCATCAAGTTTATAATGATATATAGTGATGAGAATTGAGCTTGCTCTTATATAATGTGTTGCTATATCATAATGAGACATGGTAATGTACCATCACTACACACTGAAAGAAAATGGAGAGTCGATATTGATCAAATGGTACGTGGAAAAGCATCGTTACAATTGATAAAAGCATTACTATGTTTAGTCCAATTATTTTGAATGTATAGACTACCCATGTCAACAATAGCATCAAACATCACACACACACACACACACACACACACATACACACACACACACACACACACACACACACACACACACACACACACACACCACATCAAGTAACTAGAGTCTCTTGGTGTTGCAGAGATACAACACCCAGGTTCAAAAACAAGAACGTATTCCTGGTGGAGACCTCCTGCAGCAGACGTCCTGCCCACCGTGCCTGGTGCTCTGTGGAGAGGTAAGCTACCATGCCCCATAACCCCATCCTCCCTCAACGCCACCTGTCATTCACTATACGCGAGTAAAGCGTTAGGTCCATCCGTTGTCACTCGGCGTAGCAAGAGGACTGGTGTCAATAGGGCTTCTGTGGCGTAACTTCATCCGTCACTAATGGAGTGTTTTGCAGAGTACTTGGTTCATATGGGTTCACACACACTTACCCACATGCAATCTGAAGTCTGATACAGAGTGTTTTCCCCTCAATGACTGCTCATAACATAGGCAGTCTCGGTTCTCACCGTGGATAGCTACAGTGTGACACATACACTCTCAGTTCTACGACACAGGAACTGCTATAACAAGATCAATAAACTCTCTCTCTCTCTCTCTCTCTCTCTCTCTCTCTCTCTCTCTCTCTCTCTCTCTCTCTCTCTCTCTCCCTCTTGGAGCATAATCTCTTACGTGGTTCTGAAAAGTGAATTTATCTACTAATCAAAAGAAAGGTCCACTTTTCTATGTATCATTAACAACTTAAGGACGATTTTCCTGTGACACTAAACTACTTTAAGGTGTGTGATGGACTGGCAATTATATACAACTTCTTTCCTTACAACAATCAAGAAGTTCCTCTGTTTCTTGGTACACTTTTGGCCTTTGATTGCGAGAGTACGGCCTCTGAACACAACTGTAACATGACCTTTTAGCACGACGAGTGTTGCCTTTGAGAACGAAGGCACAACCCTTGGGAATGAGATGGCCTAACCTTTGACCTGACCCGTTAAGGTCTGGCCAAGGACCACATCATCGTACCCAAGGGATGTCTTGTCGTACTCAAAAAGTCGTACAGTCGTACTCAAAAGATGAATAACTGATATTCACCTCTAGCGTTTGAGTTTATAGTTGTAATAAGGTCACCAGTGTGTCCAGCATTATGAAATCAGGGGCAATATCCTTTACTGCTTTGACCCACTGACCGAAGGTCATCGTCCTCCTCGGAAATGGGTCATAATGAGTGTATCTTTCTCTACCTGGGTTCGATAACTGATCAATCTCTCATGCTCCAATGGGAGTCAAACAAACCACTTTAGTGCATGACACATCCCGTTTCACAACCTATTCCTAATCATCCATGAGTGGAGTGAGGCACTGAACCCACATCATCATACGTTTTGTACCGTCAGCTGGGCGCGTCAGAACCCGAACTTGGACGTATGGTTCATCCTGACATCGCTATCGGCTGACATCTCTGATGGGATGTTGAAGACGCTGCTCAACAGTTACCCTAATCTTCACATCGCTGGGGTCAACTTGGACCAGATCTTCGAAGGAACACCACTGCAGAAGCTGTTCAATTCGAGGTTGTGGACGAGTAGAGAAAGTAAGCAATGTACATCTATCTATCTATCTGTTTATCCATCTATCCATCTATCTATCTCTCATATATGCATGTATCTGTGATTTTAGTATAAGATAATGTCATGTTGACTTTTTTAACTTTGTTTAGATTGAGTTTGCGTTCACGGTAAAGATTTGAATAGCTCTCAGGTTCTCAACCCATGAGGCAAGTTATTAACCCTAAGCTAGATTGACTCTCTACCCTAAGGCAAGTTGATTCGAACCCATAACGAAGATTGACTCCATCCATGGATGGCCCTCTTTTTAAGACGTACATCAACCAGAACTCTATGTCCCTCTGCAACCATGATGATAGTGGAGGTAATGCTATAGTGTATCATGGCTACAAATACCTACATTTACCGTCGAGTTTGCCTGCATCAGACGCCATCATCTCGTGTGCACCATCAAACAGACTAGTGTAACACAACACTGTTTATCTTGTCATGTTATCATCAGTATCTTCGTATTCACGTGCATGGGGCCGATTAACTGGATACGAGCACGCTCATTTCGAGGGAGACTGAAAATATTGTTGCACAACCAACGTTCACAACCCCAGTACTTGAAGAATGGGGAAAGATATAGACACCTCGAGGTCTAGTGATGATAACTTCTTATCTTATCTTGCGTCAACAGTGATAAACCTAGATATAAGGAAACCTCATCTTGTTTACTGTGGAATACTTTACGATATTTCTTTTCGGCCGGTCAGTTGAATTATCAGAGCTGGGTGACATGGGTCGATTAATGGGTAAGATAAGTCTATAACACACACACATACACACACACATACACACACACACACACACACACACACCACACCACACACACACACCACCACCACCACACCACCACACCACACACATACCACCACCACCACACCACCACACCACACACACACCACCACTACCACCACCACACCACACCACACACACACACACACCACCACTACCACCACCACACCACACCACACACATTCACACACACAAGCAAAGTATCGACTTTTCTCTCGCCTAATGACACAGAAACCCTAGAACAAGTGTTTAGTGAGCTAGGAACATTAGAAGGTTCAAACACTTCCCTCATCCGGCCTCGGTAAACAACCCTAAAATTTAACTAGTGGTTATGAGGAATTAGTCTGTGTTGTAACGATACATTAGAACAAACGGCTTAAGCCTATGTGACCCCCATCATTGGTTCTCTCATACGACTGGTGGAGAGGATCTTGTGATTATATGGTGATACAAAATACCAATCTGAATGATGATGAACGAGGGATTAGATCATGATTAATCATGAGATCCTCAGTGGCAAGAGTGCCACAAGATCTGTCAGGTAACATTATGTATCTTAGTCTGAGCAAAGTGTTATGTGTCCTGTGTATATAGACTTAGGTAGCATTATGTATCCTGGTGCTGAGCATCGTGTGTCATGTGTGTACAGCCTGGCCTGTGGAGCTGCTGAGTGACATGCTGAGGGTCTTGCTCCTATGGCACTGGGGTGGCTTCTACAGTGACAACGACGTGGTCTCCACCAGGCCCATGGACCTGTCCGGCAACATGGTGGGCTTCGAGAGTAATGATGGGATGGTAGGTAGTGCCTTCCTCAGCTTCACAGACCATCACCAGGTCTTGTGGAGGCTCATGGAAGACATGGAACTCAACTTCCAGGTATGTGACAATGGCCACACTAGGTCTCATGACTTCCTCCAACTCCATCTGGCAAGCTTTTATTCTTATAAGATTTGAAATACGTACATTTGTTTATAAATTATCTATCCGTCTCATGCATAACGAATGCCAGAGCTTACCTACCGTTGCCAAAATACATATATTTGTTTATAAATCATTTATCCTTCTCATGCATAACGAAAGACAGAGCTTACCATCCATTGCCAATATTTCCAAGGATTGTTTTTGTAACTTTTGATCGCTTCGACAGCCACAGAAGTGGGGATGCATTGGACCCAAGGCCATAACTAGGGTTATGGAGAAGGTGTGCCAAGTCTTGCAACTTAGACACCTGGTGGAACACACGCCCCTCTCCTGCCACAACATCACTCTTTTCCCCGTCAACTACTTCTATCCAATTCACTATCACAGATCTGATGTCTATTTGGAGGAGGGAAACGGAAGGAATTTTGCAGAGGTTGGTGTGTATATCTTATTGTGTGGGTGTGTGTGTGTGTGTGTGTGTGTGTGTGTGTGTGTGTGTGTGTGTGTGTGTGTGTAGTGTAGTGTTAGAATGCTTAGATATTACTACAAGAACCCTTAATATGGGTCATCAGACAAGTGAGAGAGAGAGAGAGAGAGAGAGAGAGAGAGAGAGAGAGAGAGAGAGAGAGAGAGAGAGAGAGAGAGAGAGAATATAACTAACGCTGCACCAGGCCAAACTTGTTTATTAACGACATCGAATTTCTCTCCCACAGGAATTCCAATCGTCCTACTTGCTACACTTCTGGAACAAGTTAACCAAGAAGCAACATGTGTCTGTAGGCAGTGATAGCATCTACGAGGTGGCTGCCAGGTCATTCTGCCCTCTAACCTTCCTAAGGGTCACCTTAAACTCAAGTAATTTTTAAATCAGTCAAGGTTTTCTCTTCACGACTCCGGCTGGGGGTAACAGGTGTATGAGGGGGTACCTTATCCACTTGTCCCTAAGGGGTAGGAGGTATAAGTTCAACCAATTCTCAGGAGCTTCATGTTAGACCTTCCCATAGTCATGTACCGTCACAGATGATGGATGGAAACCATGTGATATGAAACACGAGTGGCTCTGGATGATGTGGTCATTCATGTGTGTCTTATGTTCTTTATGAGTAAAAGAAATAGATAAGTACTGTTCATGGTTCTGGCATAGAGACAGCTTCATAGATAAGCATGATGAGAATTATTCAATGTCTTTCTCTATGGAGAACTAATCTCATTAAAGAACAGAGAGGCAAGTAGGAAAAAAAAGTACAGGAAAAAGTAAGTTGAAAAATATGGTTGGTGAAGTATGTCAGAGCCAGGAGCAAGGTATTTGGGTTACCTCATTCACTGATTCATACCATTAACAACCTCGCTGACATTATCGTTTGATATGCTTGTGGAACACGTAAATATTTTGGATACCATCTGCACACACACACACACACACACACACACACACACACACACACACACACACACACTGTTAGGGATAAGTCTATAGAGACAGGAAAGATGGAAAAGCTTGAGTTAATGGAATAGACCCACGTTGTGTAAAAGAGTGTGAAGCGGAGAAAAATGAAATGGGAAGCCGACTTTCTGAGGTCATGTATTATGTTCAGATGGAGGCATTAGTGATGCAGTAGTATGCAAAAAATGGGAGGCAAAGTCTCTGTGTTCATAATCCATTAACGGTCCATGATGGAGTGTGTGTAAAGGGAGGAACAGAACAGGCCAATGAACCACTCACTCCCAAGTGTTGTTACATCACCCAGTCACTCTGTACAAACACAACAACAACAAAAAAAGGATATTTGTTTCTCTTTGATATTTGTCTTCCTGTGTTATGCATGTATAATTTGGATAACGCGAGGATGAGGAGACTAGTTTCTCTCTCTCTCTCTCTCTCTCTCTCTCTCTCTCTCTCTCTCTCTCTCTCTCTCTCTCTCTCTCTCTCTCTCTCTCTCCTCTATCCATGAAGCACTGCAAGGAATATACAGATTCTGGTGACGAAGGAGTATTCACCATGAAATGAATATTTACAGAATTTTTGCAGAATATTTTGCCGGGGTTTTAGTGATAAGACCGTAATATACGTTGGAGGTTTTATGCGCGCCAGAAAGGCAACTTTGACGTTCCTGTCAAATAGATTCGCATTATCTTCCCACACACCTTAAACTCTAAGATCTTTACGAGAGATTTTATGCTTTGCTTCATGTATCTTACACATCCCAGCCGCCACCTCGCTCTCATTCCTCCTCACACCTGCTGGGAAAGAGGTTTAAGGTAAAGACAAACAAATGGTCCATCTTGAAGGTGTATTTCTTGTCTTTGCTTCCCTAGAGTTCTGTATTCTGGTATGACCTAAAATGATTAACAACACCCAAGATTCATTAAGAAGTAAAATAACAAGGCAATTGTGCATAATACATATATAACCACAGGAAAATGAAACATGATAAATTCCCAAGTGCACTTTCGTGTAATGATTACATCATCAGGGGAGATACAAGAATGAGACAGAAGACGTAACAACAGTCAATTGATATACAAGGAAGAGACGTAGCTAAGACGCAGTTGGTAAACAAACGTTACCGGATGGTGGTTTTCGGGTTGGTGTGTTCGGGTCTGGCGTCATGCCTGTCATAGAATTTCTATTATGTGGACAAGAAAAGGAACTGTTCACAAATTTTGCCTACGACAAAGGTATCCAATTTGTATAGACCTTCACTAACATTAATGTTACAATTCTTTGTGTATCCCTTTAGTCATTTTGTTTCAAAGAATTCCATGGAAAGATTACTTGATCCTGGCGAGAGACGGTTACCTATTGTCATACCAAATTTCTGAGCCTAATATGCTTCATTGAATTGATATTCACAGTCTTTGATATACACAATCTCATCGGGTCAGTAAAAGAGAGAGAGAAGAGAGAGAGAGAGAGAGAGAGTGTGTGTGTGTGTGTGTGTGTGTGTGTGTGTGTGTGTGTGTGTGTGTTGGCGGTGATGTGCTGGTGCGCCGGATGATACAGATGAACATAAAAATATTTACGAGTGTCTGGCATCTCTTGAGTTTCGTTGTGAGACCTCCCCAGCTGCGCCTCCTGTAACATCCATCTCCCAAGACGGCCCAAGACAAGAGTAGAAAACACCCACACACATTTTGCCCCTGTGTGACCGGGTATGATAATGGTGTCTTTTCTCTTTTAATCACCATCATTATCTATAAGTTCAATCACACACACACACACACACACACACACACACACACACACCAACAAGCAGTCTACGAACAAGTACCCAGATGCGCAAATAAACAGCTTAGTTTTCGTTATGCTAAGTGCTATGTGAACTACTATATTACTGTAACTCATTCAACCATTTATCGTTTGATGTTCAGCTAATTATCACTAAGTACATAATGTATCAAATATAGTATTTACTCTGTGTATCTACCAGGTTGAGGATGTAGACAAACTTCACTCATGCGCTTACCCAAAGCTTAGAGTTACCCAGCTTTACCTTGGTGTTAAGCTGTTTTGTTGTGGATTAATATTTGTTATATCTTGACTATGTATCTTCAGCTGAATGGCTGCCAAAATTCGATTAATCAATCATTCTTCCTATCGTTATCAAAATGATTGTAGTTATCACTATTACACACACACACACACACACGCGTCTGTGCAGATATATAGATATCTTATTATCAATGGAATATATTCACTGTGCATATCCTACAACAACAGTCGGTTGTTTAATAATGACTTCAGGAAGAGTGACCCAGTTAGCGGAGGGGATTTAAATTTTGGTACACAAGTTACTGACATTGTGCATGGTACAGTTTGTAAATAATAGTCTATCAGTCTTAAAGTTTTATCTGTACTTTCCTCTTACTGTTTAACTGAAATAACATTAAAGAACAACACATTGTTTTATGTACAAGTCAGATGTAAGAACAGAATAGTAATTTGGATTTGTCTGAAAAGGTATTCTCGATGTAGGATATATATATATATATATATATATATATATATATATATATATATATATATATATATATATATATATATGGAGGTGAAATCGCACTTCAGTAGGAGTTTACACAATTTTATTTAACATGTTATTTTTCTATATATGTGGCAAGACATGTTTCGTGGAACCAATCCACCTCATCAGGTACCAGTACTTGATAAAGTTATCTAAACTCCAACATCACACTGGAGTAACACCGTCCACCGCCAACCAGCACAGACTAACCACTGTCCGCCACTTTGTCTGGCAGTAACCATTAAAAAGGGAAAGTGATTATGAGGAGGTCACGTGGCGGGGGTTGACCTGAGTAGCTGTATGCCTTGAACAACTTACTTTTCATATGTTTTCGTGTTGTCTCAATCTTCTCATCATGATTTGGTTAATGGTAGGACGGGCTTCAAAGTTGCCTGGGGACAAATTGAAGTTCTTAGTATTAGCAGTTAAGACAGACTTATAAAATCTCACAGATTCCGTGAACGAACACACAAACGCAGTACCAAAGCAGGAAATAGAAAGGAAAAATGTACACAATTATACACTGCTGAGTTTCAATTAGAAGTGAGCAAATATGGTAATGAATGCATAATTAATGATCTCGTTGCATACGTCATGTGTAATCTTGAGGCAAATCATGAATATATTCAGTTAGATCTTTTTTTTTCATTGTCTTGCGTTTCTCTCTCTCTCTCTCTTATTCGAACCCTCTCCAAGATATCAGAGACCTTAGAGAAAAGAATGAGAGAGAGAGAGAGAGAGAGAGAGAGAGAGAGAGAGAGAGAGAGAGAGAGAGAGAGAGAGAGAGAGAGAGAGTCTGCTTACTTGTGGCATTCCAAAATCTTTTCCTTAAATTCTCCTACCACAACCATTCCAAGAAGCAATATCGACCTCCCATTTTTTTTTTCAATGTCTCCCGTCGGACATTTTTATCTGGTAACTCTGCTTTAAGGACGATGTTTCTTTGTCTCTTTTTCTACCTCGTCCACGTACCCTCAGTGTCTTGTCCCGCTGACCTGGCCTCAGGGGAGGGAACAATATATGAGGTCAAATATTGTATCTGGTGCAACACCACAGACATCTTTTTCCCCATTTTGCCGTCTTTTACGAGAAGTCTGTGTGTGTGTGTGTGTGTGTGTGTGTGTGTGTGTGTGTGTGTGTGTGGCAGAGTTGAAACTTTAAACTTATTGGTTTTCTAAAGTATTTGATTTACTACCTCCATGCATGTTAGGAGCCCAGGTTGGATACGTTCCAATATGGAGTGCTATCACGTCAACCATGATCAACATAACAGTGGAGTCTGCTGGTAAATGTTTTCTGGACAGTTGATGGAAGAGTTGGACTATCGACCAGCACTGATAATTGCATCTCACGTCGGAATTCCGAAGCGACGTAAAATAAACATTTCCATTTCAAGCTATGAGGAAATTCCTCTCCCTGTGTGTGTGTGTGTGTGTGTGTGTGTGTGTGTGTGTGTGTGTGTGTGTTTTACTCTGGTTTAATTACGACTGCTTTCTTTGAATGATGTTTCTGATTTCTTTTTTTGTTTACTTCTCATTTCACTTTGCCATCTGTAAAGCTAACGTAATCATCTAAGTGAATGTATCTAACCACTTCTCTGTAGCTTCAAGTTAATTGAAATTCAACAATCGTTATCTAACGACAAAGGAAAAAAAACCTTTATGTATCAGTGTACACAGCTAGAGTGACCATTTGGCACTCGCAAAATGGATGTATTTATACAAGCGGTGATCAGAGTTGAATACATTTCTAAGGTCATATGTAAACATTAGATAAGTCACTCATCACTTGTGTGTGTGTGTGTGTGTGTGTGTGTGTGTGTGTGTCTCACTCACAAGTTACTGTAGTCCTGCCGCTCCCGTTCTCGACACATTCTTCTTTTACAAGTTACGAGTCTACGGGCAAGATGGCGCAAACGTCAACTTTCCACGTCTGCTAAAAAATCACTGGAATCTACGGTAGTTTCTCTTCCTACTTACATTTTTAGTGTTCGAACATTGTTTACCTCAGTCAACCTGGATCGCTGGCGTTAAGTGGATGTAGCCAGTGTATCTGTGTCTGTACAACTGTTTGTGTCCCGTTTTTCGGCAGTGCTACCTCAGTGTTCACGTTGAAAGAACTATCTATAAACATCAGTGATTATATAAACATTGGCTCATCATCGTGAACCATCTCCATCGAGTGTAAATATACGGGTGTTGATGTCGTGGAAGCCACAAGCGTTCGTTCCAGGAGGCAACAAGTGAAGGAGGCCAGAAATTCAAAGAAGTCATGCCGGTGTGGTAGGCAAATTATTTTCTCTCATTGAAATTAAGGACATAAATGACGCTAATTGTCAATCAGTTAACTCAAGGCTCAAGTGCGTTGTTTCACCTGTAATTCATCTTCGTAGCTTCATTCATGTCTTAATGGCCTTGAGATTTATAGACTATAGTTAGGTACGTTCCTATACATTATGTAGCAGCAATATATATATATATATTTTTACATATGACTCTTTAAAATCATATATTTATCAAGAGATTCCATGCGGAAATATCCATGTTTTTTAACTTTATCAAAAACGAAGGAGATTTTCGAATCATTCTGGTGGGAAAAGAAATGGAGTCTTTTTGTCTCGGCTTGAACGCGTCATGAAGATAGACGTGAACATGTTTGGCACCAGCGTGAGGCCCAGTGGGACACCAAACCCCTGAGAGGGTGTGGGTCATCCTGACTTAGAAATGAGAGTGTTGGTGGCCAGAACTCTCTCTCTCTCAAGATTTCGTTTGCTATTTTCAGCAATATACGCTTCATCGATACGTTCAATTTGACAATTAGGGTTTTTTTTATTTTTTGAGCCATGTCACTTCCAAGTTTTTGATTTGTGGTGTTTCATAGGCAATAGGCATTTTTTTTTTTGTCTCGTTGTTCCAGCATGTGGCTTAGTGTTGGTACATGATCATCCACTACGTACAAGCGTTCCCTTTGCTCTATTGAATATCTTCGCTAATCACTTCCTTTGCTACATCTGTGTCTCTTCTATCGACTACGTCAACCCAGTTCATCCCGTGAAGAGCAATGCGTAGATCATTAAATTTTGTGGGTCTCGGGTCTATATACATTGTTTCTTGGCTTTGACGCAGACCAATATGTAAGAATAAAAATAAGTATTGAAAGTTACCAGAAAAGTGATTTGTGGGTGATCTGTCGCGATAAAATGTTTCTCTGATCACAACCTTCTTCCCACGTAAGGTGAGGAAACATGTTCATGGAAATAGATAATCTTTTTCTTATTGCGTTCGTGCGTTTATAACCAACAACTGATATTTCTGGCGTCGGAATTGCCAGGGAAATAGATTTCAGGATATTGAAGTGGTTCAAGGAGTGTATGTCCTCTCTCTCTCTCTCTCTCTCTCTCTCTCTCTCTCTCTCTCTCTCTCTCTCTCTCTCTCTGGTTATTAACATCGTTTTCCACTTATAATTCCCTTGGTTTTCCTTCCTCCTCTTTTAATCTTAGTTCTTTTCTCTATGACCTTCTCCTCTCGATATTTTTTTTTCTTGGTCTTTCTCACCTTCTTGTGTTCACCCTTCTCTTCATACCTTATCTAGACTTGTTAAAACACAATCGTACGCAAAATTCTGAATATACTTCATGTTTCATTGAGCGATACCTTTCCCCTGCACTGAATCTGGGTCGTAATTTCGCAATATATTCATTTTCCTTCCCATTCAAGATTCTCCAACTTTACTCTCCTTTGATGTCCCATTACAGACTTCCCCAGTTAACACAAATCCAAACTTCTCTTAAAATAATGATTACCAACACCACCACCAACTCAGCTGAAGGTCTTAAGGGGCGAATGTCTGAAGTTTCGCATGTTCCCTTTGGAGCCTCTGGCCTGTGGTGGAGTTTCCCGCCATGCTAATAAGGTCTGTGTCGAAGTTGGTAACTCATACCAGCTTAAACACTGGGCCACTCCTGCTGACCTTATTCCGTTACGCCTCGTGTAACACTGAGGCAGTTTACTACACCTGATCCTCAGGATATTTCCTTTTGAGGGGAGGGGGCCACATATATATACACTGTACACACAATATTGCTGATGTCTCATCGTGCTGACATATACTAAGATCATGGTTGGTTTAAACCATTAAAACCAACTGAGGTATGGTTATATTCCTCTTTAAAATCATGAGACCAGCTGATGCAAGGTTAATTCAACCTTTTTGTAAACAACTAAAACATCTGAGGGATAACCATGTTAATATAAGCGTGATTTAGATGCACCAGGTGTGTATGTGTGTGTATATATATGGCACATTTTCCTAAAGTCTCACTGTAATACAGGAATTGAGGACACGTAGCTGGTTTTCAAGCCTTCGTCAGCAGAAGGCGAATCTTAGGGGACGCCCTTTCATTCCTTCGTCGGCTTTCCTGTCACAAGTGTCGTGGATATTTGCATACCTTATTTCTCTTCTTCGTATTGCATGTATAGAGGATTCTCTTATATGATTGGTTGAAAGTCAAATGTTTGTTGCATACTGACACATCAGTTGATTCTGCAGAACCCCTAATTCTTTAGGATGCATTGTCTTGGGATTTTCGAAGGAGCTTATTAGATTATTCTATTTGATGTGTAAAAGGCAACTGCTTTAAACTGCTTTAGGCTAGATATGAAACTTTAGTTGATCCTATGAGCCTAGATATTCAAAAGGTAAAAAACGAAGTTTTAAACAACTTCAACCATGCATTACCTTGAATGTTCTTAACTGTATAAGTATTATAAGTGTATAGTTACTGTAGCCAGTGTTATGTGTAGAATGTAAAGTAGGTGTTGACTGTGCCAAGGTTTGTGAAGTGACTGGAGGAAGTGCCACATACTGGAGGTATAACGTAACTGTATAGGGTCAGTGTTAAGTGCTGGGGAGAGGAGGAGGCACGGTAATCATAGATAATGCCATGTAGTTTATGTCGTAGAAGTACAGTAATTGTGGGCCAGTACACAGTGTTGGGGTAGAAGACAATGCCAAGGGTACTGAGGGTTTAAAACACCTGTGAACACTGCCAGTAACAAAGACCCTGTTTAACAAAATTACGACACCAGACGCAGACTATCGGTGGTAGTCATGTCCATGGTTATCCTACCGTCCACCACTGTGGCTGGAGATGAGACACACTGGGAGTTTAGTCTGTTATGTAAGTCAGTCTGGCTGATACACCGCATCTTGACCATCCAAAGCTAAGTTACCTCCACCTTTGACGGAGACATGACACAAGATCTCTCCACAGTGTTCATCATGGCATCGCTCGAATTAATTCAGTCTCTGAGGGAAATGAATTTGATGAAGACTATGAGCTTCCATCTGTAGAACGAGTATCATAAAGTGTTATTCGAGACTGTAATTTAGATGTTAAGGTGATGATATTTCATTTTTCTTCTATATGGTAGCATGGTATACGATGGTAATATATGGTAGCATGGTATGCTATGGTAACACATGGTAGCATGGTATACTATGGTTACATATGGTATGGCTACATGTGGTAACATCATATACAGTGGTAACATTTGGCTTGGTCGTCAAAACACGAGGTGTGGCTTATGGTCCAATGAATCAATCCTTGTTTACATACATGTGTTTACGTGTCTGTGTGCGATTGTTTACGTCAATGTAGACATGCCTTCGTGAGGTGAAGGATACTTAGAGATAATGATAACACTCTAGAGAGAGAGAGAGAGCCAGGGAATGTTGGTTTGAGCATATGCAAATGAGAGAGGAAATATCATTTCAGTATTAGCTTGAACGCACCCAAGTTGAGCTACAGTCGGACGCAGGTTAACTAAACCCGAAATACGTTTGAGATGGAGTTGCAAATGACCACCTTCAGGGCTCACAGTTATACAGGTTGCTATCGCTTATATCTGACCCGTTTTGCATGCCAGTCTGGCAAATCACATATGCAAGTTGGGGGTCACGGTAGCATCATGACGATAGACGAGAAGTGCGTCCACCGTCACCACACTGAAGATAATGGAGAATGTTATCTGTGAGGCGACGGACGGGGCGCCTTAAGTAACAGAGAGACACTAGCATGTCCAGCATTAGGGAATTCGATTTACGTCCGTGACCCAGGTCTGTGAACACTCACTCACCTTGACCTCGTCGCCAAAGTCCGGACCTATTGTGAAAATAACTTTTTTAAGTGTTTTGGCGAATAGATTCCAGCAGGGGATGAGCGATCTATACGATAGACATTTTTGATAAGGATAGGAAACACTCGAAGGTGAATTTTGTTTTGAGTGTGTGTGCTTTCTCTTGTATATAGAATATATCAGGTCCCCCCAACCATTATCCTAACCACTGCCTCACATACCAGAAGGAATACATCACGACAGAGGGTTTCTAGGTCTCTGAAAATAACGATATGACAAGCGTAAACCTTGAGGTAAAGTCTTCATATATAATGAGCTTCATATTATGAATATCAACTGTGTGTTGTGGTCTGTTCAACCATCACAAACAGACCCGAAAGAACCCAATGGTCTGCTTCTGTTTCATTCCTCTCATTCCTTTGGACATGCATGTACACATGTGGTGTTGGTGCTTAAAGAAAAAAAAACTTTGTGTTTTAGAACCTAATGTACGTACTTGTTTGCTGTTTTAAGACATATTTTAAGGACTTGTTTCTTGTTGAAAGACATATCATAAGGACTTTTTTCTCGGTTCAAAGACTGTTTTAGGTGCTTGTCTATTGTTTTAAGATACGTTAATGATACTTGTTTGCTGTTTCAAGACATATCATAGGGATTTGTTTGTTGTTTTAAGACATATCAAAGGATCTTGTTTGTTGCCTTCAGACCTCTCTGCTACGTATCTTCCATGTGTCATATATTGACCTTTTCTGTTATGTATCTTCCGCGTGTCTTGTGTTGACCCTGCTGTTATCTTCCATGTACCTCGTGTCTGCCTTATACTTCCATGTATCATGTATTGACCTTTCTCCTCTCCTCCATGTATCATGTATTGACCTTTCTCCTCTCCTCCAAGTATCATGTATTGACCTTTCTCCTCTCCTACATGTATCATGTATTGACCTTTCTCCTCTCCTCCAAGTATCATGTATTGACCTTTCTCCTCTCCTCCATGTATCATGTATTGACCTTTCTCCTCTCCTCCATGTATCACGTATTACCTATCGGAGTGTCCACCTCGTCTCCACTATAACACTTCAGCTCACCACATCCCATTCCTGCAGTGCTGGCAAGTGGAACACACCCGTATAAGCAAAGGCACACAGATACACATGGGGGTATACCATCAACCACACGTACATGTACATACACACAGGGATGGATAGACAGACAGACACAGACAGACACAGACAGACACAGACAGACACAGACAGACACAGACAGACACAGACAGACACAGACAGACACAGACAGACACAGACAGACACAGACAGACACAGACAGACACAGACAGACACAGACAGACACAGACAGACACAGACAGACACAGACAGACACAGACAGACACAGACAGACACAGACAGACACAGACAGACACAGACAGACACAGACAGACACAGACAGACACAGACAGACACAGACAGACACAGACAGACACAGACAGACACAGACAGACACAGACAGACACAGACAGACACAGACAGACACAGACAGACACAGACAGACACAGACAGACACAGACAGACACAGACAGACACAGACAGACACAGACAGACACAGACAGACACAGACAGACACAGACAGACACAGACAGACACAGACAGACACAGACAGACACAGACAGACACAGACAGACACAGACAGACACAGACAGACACAGACAGACACAGACAGACACAGACAGACACAGACAGACACAGACAGACACAGACAGACACAGACAGACACAGACAGACACAGACAGACACAGACAGACACAGACAGACACAGACAGACACAGACAGACACAGACAGACACAGACAGACACAGACAGACACAGACAGACACAGACAGACACAGACAGACACAGACAGACACAGACAGACACAGACAGACACAGACAGACACAGACAGACACAGACAGACACAGACAGACACAGACAGACACAGACAGACACAGACAGACACAGACAGACACAGACAGACACAGACAGACACAGACAGACACAGACAGACACAGACAGACACAGACAGACACAGACAGACACAGACAGACACAGACAGACACAGACAGACACAGACAGACACAGACAGACACAGACAGACACAGACAGACACAGACAGACACAGACAGACACAGACAGACACAGACAGACACAGACAGACACAGACAGACACAGACAGACACAGACAGACACAGACAGACACAGACAGACACAGACAGACACAGACAGACACAGACAGACACAGACAGACACAGACAGACACAGACAGACACAGACAGACACAGACAGACACAGACAGACACAGACAGACACAGACAGACACAGACAGACACAGACAGACACAGACAGACACAGACAGACACAGACAGACACAGACAGACACAGACAGACACAGACAGACACAGACAGACACAGACAGACACAGACAGACACAGACAGACACAGACAGACACAGACAGACACAGACAGACACAGACAGACACAGACAGACACAGACAGACACAGACAGACACAGACAGACACAGACAGACACAGACAGACACAGACAGACACAGACAGACACAGACAGACACAGACAGACACAGACAGACACAGACAGACACAGACAGACACAGACAGACACAGACAGACACAGACAGACACAGACAGACACAGACAGACACAGACAGACACAGACAGACACAGACAGACACAGACAGACACAGACAGACACAGACAGACACAGACAGACACAGACAGACACAGACAGACACAGACAGACACAGACAGACACAGACAGACACAGACAGACACAGACAGACACAGACAGACACAGACAGACACAGACAGACACAGACAGACACAGACAGACACAGACAGACACAGACAGACACAGACAGACACAGACAGACACAGACAGACACAGACAGACACAGACAGACACAGACAGACACAGACAGACACAGACAGACACAGACAGACACAGACAGACACAGACAGACACAGACAGACACAGACAGACACAGACAGACACAGACAGACACAGACAGACACAGACAGACACAGACAGACACAGACAGACACAGACAGACACAGACAGACACAGACAGACACAGACAGACACAGACAGACACAGACAGACACAGACAGACACAGACAGACACAGACAGACACAGACAGACACAGACAGACACAGACAGACACAGACAGACACAGACAGACACAGACAGACACAGACAGACACAGACAGACACAGACAGACACAGACAGACACAGACAGACACAGACAGACACAGACAGACACAGACAGACACAGACAGACACAGACAGACACAGACAGACACAGACAGACACAGACAGACACAGACAGACACAGACAGACACAGACAGACACAGACAGACACAGACAGACACAGACAGACACAGACAGACACAGACAGACACAGACAGACACAGACAGACAGATAGACAGACAGACAGAAGAGAGAGAGAGAAAGAGAGAGAGAGAGAGAGAGAGAGAGAGAGAGAGAAGAGAGAGAGAGAGAGAGTGAGTGGGTGAGTGGGTGGTGGGTTGGGGAAAGGAATGGACGTACAGAGACACAGTTAAAAACCGTCTTAAGACACACTGAAACTTATGTCTCCCGCGGACAGTTCAGTTATGGAGAAATGCCAAAGAACGCCAGTTAGGCATTGTTTAAACGCGGACTTAAAAAAAGCGAAGTCATCTACTACCAGGCATAAGTTACCTTACTTTATATGGACATAAGTGTCTTAAAGGGGGGAAGCCTTAGATCTGTCTTATAAATCCAGTATCTCACTTAAAAGGACAGGTTGTTAGACACGTAAAGTGGTGGAAGTTTGATATATTCAGAAATCCACAAACTTCTCAGATAGGTACTGAAGTTTTTATTAGGATCGACGTCTTTTAACTTGAGTCTAATGTCGAGGCTTCTCTCTCTCTCTCTCTCTCTCTCTCTCTCTCTCTCTCTCTCTCTCTCTCTCTCTCTCTCTCTCTCTCTCCTCTAACTCCCTGTCTTCGTCTTTCCCCTCCCTCCCCCATCCTTCATCCTAGCTCCGCTTCCCCCCCAATCCCTCCCAAACACCTACACCACTCCACATCCCCAACACCTTCCACCCCGCCCCCTTACACTCACACTCCCACCTCCCACCTACCCTCCTTCCCCCCCCCCCAAAAAAAGCGTCCTTCTTTCCACGCCCTTCCGCTGCCTCCCTCCCACCCGCGCCGCCACCCCGCCCCCCACGCCTCCCACGCCCTATGAGGCGTCTGCAGGGATATTACCATCACCCATCACAAACCTCCCCCCCCCCCACTACGATATCGGAAGACACCCCCCCACTACGATATCGGAAGACACCTCCCCCCCCCCCCGAGCCATCCTTCATCCCTCCGCCTCTCATTTCTCTTTATCATCTTTTTCTCTCTCCTCGTTTCATTCCTTACGCGCCTTCTTATCACTTTTTTAGTCTATCTTGACTTATATTGCGTTTCTCTCGTCCATGTTTCCCACGTTTTCGTCCTGAATTTTTAAAACTTCCCTCAGTTTCTTTCAGCTGATTTCATTATCTATGCACAGACTGCATTACGCTGTTTCCCCTTCGGCATTTTTTAACAGTGAAAAATGGACTGCTAACACCAAACCATGTTTCCACCATTAACACTGTGCATTGAAAACCAAAATCAAATAGAAAATATTCATACAAACTTCTTTCTTAAGTTGATTTTTAGTCTAACAATCAAAGATATCTAATATAGATGACACAGAAATACAAATTTAGTACAAATAAAACGAGATTATTTACCATCAGTATAACGAAATGTATATAAATGTGTATGAATGATGGTCAGTGGTTCTTTCCGCATCTCGGGATATATGTGAGGATTATATGAACATTTCTAGAGGAGAGGAATTCAGAGAGACGTATATGACATGGGCGTTAGGGTCAAATCTTAAACGTGTGTGTGTGTGTGTTTTCCTATCTGTCCATTAGACTCTCTGTATTTCTTTGTATGCATGTATGTGAATTATGTGTTTACACTCTTGGGTTATTAATATGCGTTCAGAAGTGATATGTATATATATATTTCCTATGAGTCCACGGGGAAATGAAACACGATAACTTCCCAAGCGCACTTTCGTGTAATGATCACATCATCAGGGGAGATACAAGAAAGAAATATGACAGTCAGTTGACATACAACGAAGAGACGTAGCTAGGACGCCATTTGGTAAACAAGGTTATATTTCTGACCAGGAACATATCATAAGAAAGCCACTCAAGGAAGAGAAAAGACTTGCCTCCTTTATTACCCAGGATATAATCCACCTGTACGAACACACATGTCTCGTAAAGTTGCGGCAATTCTGACCATAACAGTACCCAGTTGTGTATAACCTGACCACACATTTCTTTCTCCTTTTCCCCTGTTCCATGGGATTTTGTTAAGACTTTAAGAAAGCCGAGTGAAAAAAGGAAAAGATTTCTGGGAAGGTACTTAAAGAGGCTTATATTAAGGACATATTTCGCCGTCGTGTGTGAAATGGCCTCTTTTCCCAGCAAAATTGGTTGGTGTGGGAGAGATTGTCGCACATTTCTCACCTCGAGATCGTGTTCTCGTAGGAAATGAACTTGTCTGAAGGTGACGGGTGTTGAGGCACAGCAATATTGTCATAATGAACAACGTATGGAGGAAAATCCTATAAACACAGTGAGATAGGCAAGGACAGAGAGAGAGAGAGAGAGAGAGAGAGAGAGAGAGAGAGAGAATAAATACCCATTGCTATAAAAAGCATTCATGTAAATCATTCGTGACAATGTCCATTATGATATCAAATTTCAATACATTTCCAGTCACAAACAACATTATTAGTCTTGACCTCAATTCCACCGTCGTTGTCAGAACATGTTAACTACCCACCTATATAGGTACAATACATATATACATATATATACCTTACGTCGCCATTAGCGTCCGACGTAATGTAATGGGTGAACTATAAACAAGTAATAAGTGCCAATTGGACCATTAACGGATGTTTATATCGGCAATATAAGAGGAGAAGGAAACAGCTTGCTCTGTAGAGCCCATTAGGACACAGAGAACTGTAGTACAGACCTGGTAATGTTGGGAATTGTATCCACATTGTTTATTGGTTAGAAGACTCTTCGTTTTTGTCTTTCTTCGTAGCTAAACACACCGATAAAGATACTCCAAAATGTGCATATAAAGCAGATCAATACACACACACACACACACACACACACACACGACTCATCACTTCAGCTACAGACATATTTCAGGAACTTGAGTGCTAGAGTCTCGTCACTATATCAGGCTGCCTCTATAACCGTTAATCACTATATCAGTATGTCTTGATGATCATTGGTCAGTATATTGATATGTCTTGCTGATCATTGGTCAGTATATCAGTATGCCTGGGTGATCATTGGTCAGTATATTGATATGTCTTGGTCATGATTGGTCAATATATCAGTATGTCTTCGTCATCACTGGTCAGTATATCAGTATGTCTTGGTGATCATTGGTTAATATATCAGTATGCCTGGGTGATCATTGGTCAGTATATCAGTATGCCTGGGTGATCATTGGTCAGTATATTGATATGTCTTGCTGATCATTGGTCAGTATATCAGTATGCCTGGGTGATCATTGGTCAATATATCGGTATGTCTTGGTCGTCATTGGTCAGTACATCAGTATGTCTTGGTCGCCATTGGTCAATATATCAGTATGTCTTGGTCGCCATTGGTCAATATATCAGTATGTCTTGGTCGCCATTGGTCAATATATCAGTATGTCTTGATGATCATTGGTCAGTATATCAGTATGCCTGGGTGATCATTGGTCAGTATATCAGTATGCCTGGGTGATCATTGGTCAGTATATTGATATGTCTTGCTGATCATTGGTCAGTATATCAGTATGCCTGGGTGATCATTGGTCAGTATATTGATATGTCTTGCTGATCATTGGTCAGTATATTGATATGTCTTGCTGATCATTGGTCAGTATATCAGTATGCCTGGGTGATCATTGGTCAGTATATTGATATGTCTTGCTGATCATTGGTCAGTATATTGATATGTCTTGCTGATCATTGGTCAGTATATTGATATGTCTTGCT
Organism: Panulirus ornatus; assembly: GCF_036320965.1. Lineage (NCBI taxonomy): Eukaryota > Metazoa > Arthropoda > Malacostraca > Decapoda > Palinuridae > Panulirus > Panulirus ornatus. The sequence goes on along the minus strand of NC_092246.1, from coordinate 5,211,508 downwards.
GATCATTGGTCAGTATATCAGTATGCCTGGGTGATCATTGGTCAGTATATCAGTATGCCTGGGTGATCATTGGTCAGTATATCAGTATGCCTGGGTGATCATTGGTCAGTATATCAGTATGCCTGGGTGATCATTGGTCAGTATATTGATATGTCTTGCTGATCATTGGTCAGTATATTGATATGTCTTGCTGATCATTGGTCAGTATATCAGTATGCCTGGGTGATCATTGGTCAGTATATCAGTATGCCTGGGTGATCATTGGTCAGTATATCAGTATGCCTGGGTGATCATTGGTCAGTATATTGATATGTCTTGCTGATCATTGGTCAGTATATTGATATGTCTTGCTGATCATTGGTCAGTATATCAGTATGCCTGGGTGATCATTGGTCAGTATATTGATATGTCTTGCTGATCATTGGTCAGTATATTGATATGTCTTGCTGATCATTGGTCAGTATATTGATATGTCTTGCTGATCATTGGTCAGTATATTGATATGTCTTGCTGATCATTGGTCAGTATATCAGTATGCCTGGGTGATCATTGGTCAGTATATTGATATGTCTTGCTGATCATTGGTCAGTATATCAGTATGCCTGGGTGATCATTGGTCAGTATATTGATATGTCTTGCTGATCATTGGTCAGTATATCAGTATGCCTGGGTGATCATTGGTCAGTATATTGATATGTCTTGCTGATCATTGGTCAGTATATTGATATGTCTTGCTGATCATTGGTCAGTATATCAGTATGCCTGGGTGATCATTGGTCAGTATATTGATATGTCTTGCTGATCATTGGTCAGTATATTGATATGTCTTGCTGATCATTGGTCAGTATATCAGTATGCCTGGGTGATCATTGGTCAGTATATCAGTATGCCTGGGTGATCATTGGTCAGTATATTGATATGTCTTGCTGATCATTGGTCAGTATATCAGTATGCCTGGGTGATCATTGGTCAGTATATTGATATGTCTTGCTGATCATTGGTCAGTATATCAGTATGCCTGGGTGATCATTGGTCAGTATATCAGTATGCCTGGGTGATCATTGGTCAGTATATCAGTATGCCTGGGTGATCATTGGTCAGTATATCAGTATGCCTGGGTGATCATTGGTCAGTATATCAGTATGCCTGGGTGATCATTGGTCAGTATATTGATATGTCTTGCTGATCATTGGTCAGTATATTGATATGTCTTGCTGATCATTGGTCAGTATATCAGTATGCCTGGGTGATCATTGGTCAGTATATTGATATGTCTTGCTGATCATTGGTCAGTATATCAGTATGCCTGGGTGATCATTGGTCAGTATATCAGTATGCCTGGGTGATCATTGGTCAGTATATCAGTATGCCTGGGTGATCATTGGTCAGTATATCAGTATGCCTGGGTGATCATTGGTCAGTATATCAGTATGCCTGGGTGATCATTGGTCAGTATATCAGTATGCCTGGGTGATCATTGGTCAGTATATTGATATGTCTTGCTGATCATTGGTCAGTATATCAGTATGCCTGGGTGATCATTGGTCAGTATATTGATATGTCTTGCTGATCATTGGTCAGTATATTGATATGTCTTGCTGATCATTGGTCAGTATATTGATATGTCTTGCTGATCATTGGTCAGTATATCAGTATGCCTGGGTGATCATTGGTCAGTATATCAGTATGCCTGGGTGATCATTGGTCAGTATATCAGTATGCCTGGGTGATCATTGGTCAGTATATCAGTATGCCTGGGTGATCATTGGTCAGTATATTGATATGTCTTGCTGATCATTGGTCAGTATATTGATATGTCTTGCTGATCATTGGTCAGTATATCAGTATGCCTGGGTGATCATTGGTCAGTATATTGATATGTCTTGCTGATCATTGGTCAGTATATTGATATGTCTTGCTGATCATTGGTCAGTATATCAGTATGCCTGGGTGATCATTGGTCAGTATATTGATATGTCTTGCTGATCATTGGTCAGTATATCAGTATGCCTGGGTGATCATTGGTCAGTATATCAGTATGCCTGGGTGATCATTGGTCAGTATATCAGTATGCCTGGGTGATCATTGGTCAGTATATTGATATGTCTTGCTGATCATTGGTCAGTATATCAGTATGCCTGGGTGATCATTGGTCAGTATATTGATATGTCTTGCTGATCATTGGTCAGTATATTGATATGTCTTGCTGATCATTGGTCAGTATATTGATATGTCTTGCTGATCATTGGTCAGTATATCAGTATGCCTGGGTGATCATTGGTCAGTATATTGATATGTCTTGCTGATCATTGGTCAGTATATTGATATGTCTTGCTGATCATTGGTCAGTATATCAGTATGCCTGGGTGATCATTGGTCAGTATATCAGTATGCCTGGGTGATCATTGGTCAGTATATTGATATGTCTTGCTGATCATTGGTCAGTATATTGATATGTCTTGCTGATCATTGGTCAGTATATCAGTATGCCTGGGTGATCATTGGTCAGTATATTGATATGTCTTGCTGATCATTGGTCAGTATATCAGTATGCCTGGGTGATCATTGGTCAGTATATTGATATGTCTTGCTGATCATTGGTCAGTATATTGATATGTCTTGCTGATCATTGGTCAGTATATTGATATGTCTTGCTGATCATTGGTCAGTATATTGATATGTCTTGCTGATCATTGGTCAGTATATTGATATGTCTTGCTGATCATTGGTCAGTATATTGATATGTCTTGCTGATCATTGGTCAGTATATTGATATGTCTTGCTGATCATTGGTCAGTATATTGATATGTCTTGCTGATCATTGGTCAGTATATTGATATGTCTTGCTGATCATTGGTCAGTATATCAGTATGCCTGGGTGATCATTGGTCAGTATATTGATATGTCTTGCTGATCATTGGTCAGTATATTGATATGTCTTGCTGATCATTGGTCAGTATATTGATATGTCTTGCTGATCATTGGTCAGTATATCAGTATGCCTGGGTGATCATTGGTCAGTATATTGATATGTCTTGCTGATCATTGGTCAGTATATTGATATGTCTTGCTGATCATTGGTCAGTATATTGATATGTCTTGCTGATCATTGGTCAGTATATTGATATGTCTTGCTGATCATTGGTGAAACTGTGTTTATCAAGTCTGGTGAAACTGGGTTTGTCAGAATTGGTGAAAATGGATTTATTAGAAGTAGTGAAACTGAATCTTCATTCGTCATGCTAACCAGTTTCATACATTGATGTCATTTGATTTTTATACTTGCCTTGAACTAGTTTACCCAACAAGAGACGACGAATGAAAATGGACAACCACACCTTTTCATGGACAACTATTATAACGGGAGACCACTGTAGCAAAGGAGTAATGCTGGAGATAAGGCAGATAGATAAAGCTGGAGTGATCTATCAAAGGACTGAAGGATTTAAATAAATTTATATGTTACGATCAGAAAAGTGAAATATGTTATATTACACTGAAATTATCTGGGTATAATCCTATACTTTTTAATATCATTTTGTTTTACAGTTTAAGGACTTTAATGTAATTTTAAAGCTTTTTGTTATCCAGAAGCTGTTCAGGGAATGGTAAAGGCTTCTTGAGCAAAGGGATGGTTGTATGACCCAAGAACTAGGGTAGTCAATGGAACTAGGCAATATCCCATGGTTCGATAACCACGACCTAGGGGTTACCCGCTCATCTACATTATCCCAGCTACCCACAAGACGAATTCCTTCCCTTGAGTACTCTTTACTTTCACCAGTGTATGACCGAAACCTCCTTCCTCACCTTCGTCTGACTCTTAGACGGGTGAGAGTGCCACTCGGGTAATCTGCAAACATAGGATTTGATTAACTAATTACATATGATATGATTTCCAATGCATATAAGTAATGGGAATGAGGCATTAACACACGCCCCTTGGACAGGCATGGTTATTGTGCTTTCTTAACAGTGACGATGATGTTAATGACAGTTACTGCTGTAACGGTATGATAACAAAGATACATGTGTGTGTGTGTGTGTGTGTGTGTGTGTGTGTGTGTGTGTGTGTGTGTGTGTGTGTATATATTCTTCAGTTTTTTACGCACCGCATTTAATGATCACATGCATTTTGAATTTGGTTTCATTTTAAATCAAGTGGTACAATATTGTTAAGATCAATTCCTCCTGCATTAGAATTACTCGTACCTATAGGTGATTTATCGTACATTCCAGTGTATAAAGTTCTATTACTTTAACGAACTTGAAAGACTCATTATTCAGAGCAAAAGTGAATGGCATTAGAATTAATGTAATTTCTAAGCAGTGATTCTTACACTCCTTCAAACATCTGAATAATATATTCAATGAGAGGATGATTCAATTCACTCTTTTGATATATTCTTTTTGATCATCTTTCGTCATGTCTTCGAAATTTTTTTTTTAATAAATTCTTAAAGATCCTGAGCGTGAGGTGTTGGGATCACCTTTCCTTTACCCTATTTCCATAATGAGAAAGACGTCCCCAAATTTACAATTAGTCATTAATATGCTAAGCCCCATGCCACGATATGTGCCAAACTGGCCCACCAGTACCTCAGTGTTCCCAGAAGATAAACCGACATTAATAAAGAAATGAAAAGAAAATTATGCAAAACAGAAAGTGGTATTTCTTGCCCGCGTACCGAAAATAGTTGAGGGTAAATCGAAATGAATAGAAAATGAGAATTACCCTAGAGCATAACTCCTCTGGATCCCAAAGAGAGGTTCAAGGAAGAAGAAAATGGAGTGTGGGACCCGCAGACTTTACTGTTCTGATTCACATGCAAATTGTGGGCGGGAGTTGACGTGTGCTGGCTGGGGTAAAACCTGGGGTTTGGTGAGTGTAAAACACGAGTTACAGGGGTGGTGAATGCAGGGTAAATCACGCTTGGGGGCTGAAGGTGACGTGGAGAGAGAGAGAGAGAGAGAGAGAAACTGCGGTGATGCCAGAGTATAATGATTTAGGATTACGACGGTAAATACACACACACACACACACACACACATACACACACCCACAGAGAAGGGGGCCTGGTGAGGATATTCCCTCAAAGGCCCAGTCCTCTGTTCTCAACGCTACCTCGCTAATGCGGGAAATAGCGAATAGTATGAAAGAAAGATATATATATAGTGTGTGTGTGTGTGTGTGTGTGTGTGTGAGATCTTTATCCAAATCAGTATAAGTTTATTTGTTTTTAATAAAATCATCTCTGGCTCTCTTATATTCCTGGTCGTCCATTTTTCTTTACCTTATCTGTTTTCTCTTCGTCACATTTCATATATATAATTATCCACTTTATTATAATCACTTTATTTCTTGTTTTGTATAAAATGTTGTTAATTATTCCTTCTTCCCTTGTTATCTCATATCTAAGATAGTCTTTTTCTCGTTTATTATGTTCATTTATCTATCTTTCCTGCTTTGGATATTCTGATAACTTCAGGTCTTCGAGTATTTGTTAAGGATATTCTGATGACTTCAGGTCTTTGTATATTTGTTTAGGATATTCTACGTTTATGAGAAATGTGGAATTTTTCATATTTTGAGCCTTTCTGCTCCCAGCGCTGGACGCATCATCAAAAACTATTACTGTTGCAAACTCTCTCTCTCTCAAAAAGGCTTGTACTCCCAAATATTGTACCCACTCATGCCAGAGAAACCCCATGAATATGAAATCCAAAAAGTAATACAAGTATTTGGTGTGAAATATTTGTTTCCCACCTTCTAGTAAAGAGATATTTTTCTTTCCATCTTCGTGGGATATGAGGAAAATATTGTCTTAGAGTAAGGTGTCACATCTGCGTCTTTGAGTCTGTTAAAAGGCTGTGAGTCAAATGAGTGTCACTGAGTCTATTGGAAGATTGTGAATCAAATGAGTGTCATTGAGTCTATTGGAAGATTGTGAGTCAAATGAGTGTCTTTGAGTCTGTTCGAATATTGTGAGTCAAATGAGTGTCTTTGGGTCTTATGGAATATTGTGAGTCAAATGAGTGTCTTTGAGTCTCGTGCAGGATTGTGAGTCAAATCAGTGTCTCTGAGTCTCTTACAAGGTTATGAAGTAAAGTTCATGAAAAATTTACAGGGAGCCGATAGTCAATATTACACATAATTTAACTTTTAACTTTTCCATAGTTTCCCTCGATTGCTTCATGAATACACACCAGAAACACGAAGAAATAAATGAAATTAGAATGTGATGAATAATTTGCATGTATCACTCACCCTTCACAAATTATCAAGAAACCTTCTCTACTTTTATTCTTGTCTTACCTACGACTACAACAGAAGCCAGAGAATATCAGCATGACATACACTTTATAGACACCAGGTCAGAACGAGCAACAATCGGCCCATTTCACTGCAGCGTGTGTAAAGCCGTCCAATATATCACTGTTAGAGATATAACGAAGCGGTGATGAAATTGTGATGGATGATGATTTGATTACAGTGAGATTGTGAATCATATACAGATTGTGTGGTGTGTGTGTGTGTGTGTTTGTGTGTGTGTGTGTGTATGTGTGTGTGAGTGTGTGTGTGTGTGTGTGTGTGTGTGTGTGTGTGTGTGTGTGTATGTGTGTGTGTGTGTGTGTGAGTGTCTGAGTGAGTGTGTGAGTGTGTGTGTGTGTGTGAGTGTGGGTGTGTGTTTGAGTGTGTGTGTGTGTGTGTGTGTGTGTGTGTGTGTGTGTGTGTGTGTGTGTGTGTGTATATATAAATGGTTGAAGAAAAACATCTGTTGTTGGGCAGTAGAGCAGTAAGAGACAGGTGCCTCTGTGTGAGGTGAACGTTTCTTTTCTGATATAAATTGCGAATAACCTCAGCGCAAAGATAAACACAGAGCGAGGTCAGCTTTGGATTTCAACTTGACAGGGTATTCCAACTTTGGTCTCTGACTCCCCAAGTTATATCTGACTTGAGTCAACATAAGTCCTCTCTGTCTAGACCACGGTCGGTGTATAGGAAGAATATATATATGTGTATATATATATATATATATATATATATATATATATATATATATATATATATGTATATGTATATATATATATATATATATATATATATATATATATATATATATATATATATATATATATGAGTTTGTTGAATGTGTTAGATGATAGAGTGGCAGATATAGGGTGTTTTGGTCGAGGGGGTGTGCGAAGTGAGAGGATCAGGGATAATGTTTTGGTAAACAGAGAAGAGGTAGCGAAAGCTTTGCAGAAGATGAAAGCTGGCAAGGCGGCGGGTTTGGATGGTATTGCAGTGGAATTAATTAAAAAAGGTTGTGACTTTGTTGTTGATTAGTTGGTGAAGATATTCAAATGTATGCATGTCTCATGGTGAAATATCTGAGGATTGGCGGAATGCATGCATAGTGCCATTGTATAAAGGCAAAGGGGATAAAGGTGAGTGTTCAGATTACATAGGTATAAGTTTGTTGAGTATTCCTGGGAAATTATATGGGAGGGTATTGATTGAGAGGGTGAAGGCATGTGCAGAGCATCAGACTGGGGAAGAGCTGTGTGGTTTCAGAAGTGATAGATGATGTGTGGATCAGGTGTTTGCTTTGAATAATGTATGTGAGAGATACTTAGGAAAACAAATGGATTTGTATATAGCATTTATGGATCTGGAGAAGGCATATGATAGAGTTGATAGAGAGTATATGGTGTGGGAGGCAAGTTGCTAGAAGCCGTGAAAACTTTTTATCGAGGATATAAGGCATTTGTACGAGTAGGAAGAGAGAAAAGTGATTGGTTCCCAGTAAATTTCGGTTTGCGGCAGGGGTGTATGATGTCTCCATGGTTGTTTAATTTTTTTATGGATGGGGTTGTTAGGGAGGTGAATGCAAGAGTTCTAGAGAGAGGGGCAAGTATGCAGTCTGTTGTGGATGAGAGGGCTTGGGAAGTGAGTCAGTTGTTGTTCGCTGATGATACAACGCTGGTGGCTGATTCGGGTGAGAAACTGCAGAAGCTGGTGACTGAGTTTGGTAAAGTGTGTGAAAGAAGAAAGCTGAAAGTAAATGTGAATAAGAACAAGGTTATTAGGTTCAAGTCACTTGGGAGGTAAGTTTGAAAGGAGCAAAACTGGAGGAAGTAAAGTGTTTTAGATATCTGGGAGTAGATTTGGCAGCGGATGGAACCATGGAAGCATAAGTGAGTCACTGGATGGGGAAGGGAGCGAAAGTTCTAAGAGCGTTGAAAAGCATACGGGGGGAGGGGGTTGTCATTTCATGTGTGGCGGGGTGGCGACGGGATTGGCTGAGGGCAGCAAGTATGAATATGTACATGTGTATATATGTATTTGTCTGTGTACGCATATGTACGTATACATTAAATGTATAGGTATGTATCTATGCGTGTGTGGACGCGTATATATATACATGTGTATGTGGGTGGGTTGGGCCATTCTTTCGTCTTGCGCTACCTCGCTAACGCGGGAGACAGCGACAAAGTATGATAAAATATAGATGAAATATACATACATGAGTTATATAACTTCTATCGCACCAGGAGGCATGTATATTGTGTGAGAAAGAGGTAGTGTAAAAGCCTCTTAAATGAGACTTGTAAAGTTCGAGTGAATTCATTGCTCTTAAAAAGAAGGAAAATATATTTCAGTAACGTCTTACGAAAGTGATTTGTAAAGCTGAGGTACCCGAGCCCATCAGACGGGGAGCTGGGTAGACCCGGTGGTGTTGGCGGTGGCCTATCAGACCCCCCTTAGAAACACCCTCGCAGACCCACCACTGTTATCTCTAGCCAACCGCAGGACCAGGAGCAACAGGAGCCACGAAATTGTAACGGGAGGCCGCCGTCTGTTACGGATGGGCTCGCACTGGAGGAGATTAAATGGTTACTTTGATCCGCTCAAGTCTAGGCTAAGTGGATGTGGCATACTGTTACGTATATAGTGGTGGTGGCGGTGGCCTAGAGCGACGTGGCTTTGCCTCGTCCTGTCGGCTTTGGTGAATGCACGTTTGGCTGGCTTGATTCTTCCTGGAATGAGAGAGAAGATCTGTGTGAGGACTACCAGGGCGAGACAGAGGGGGGGAATGTAATGATTGGATTACGACAAAGGGAGAGGATCGTCCCTGTGTCGTACACAGAAACACAATGTGGATCCCTCCAGTGTCCCAGCATCGCTTGCTATTGTCAACACACACGCACACGATGCAGGATCTTCTCACTATCCTACACCACATATATCGTCTCTGATCCTTTAGCGTGCTAAAGACTTGTGTTACGAGATCTTCAGATATTTTATTTTTCTCGGAATAGGAAGGACACAACCTTGTCTGGATTCCGGATACTGTTGTAAGTTTAGGGTGATTCTTCTGGTCCTTATGCTGGGCAATGCACTAACACCATGCTGTATGAACTGTATGACCAGAGAACGTGATGTTATAACATCTCGATCAGATATTGCGAGCTTTGGGTGTAATGGCCAAGCAACGGATTGCAAGAGTTGGGGAAAATTAGCGCGACTCTTGAGGTGGATCAGTACGCAGCGAAGGACATGGACCAGTGTGACCCGCTATGAGGACCAACATGGGCCAGGACCGTGGACTAGTGTGGCCAGGACCTTGGACCAGTGTGGCCAGGACCGTGGACTAGTGTGGCCAGGAACTTGGACCAGTGTGGCCAGGACCGTGGACTAGTGTGGCCAGGACCGTGGACCAGTGTGGCCAGGACCGTGGACTAGTGTGGCCAAGACCTTGGACCAGTGTGGCCAGGACCGTGGAACAGTGTGGCCAGGATCGTGGACCAGCTCAGTGCCAATTTGATACATAAAAGTGTCACACTGAACAATCCTAGATTTAAGAGAACCCATCTCAAGAAACATTGAGACCTAAATCTTCCGTTATGGACCATAACTCTCCGCTATAACTTGACCATTTATGGTCAAGAGTCTATAACTGCCAGAGACAGAAAGAAAACATTTTTTTTCCCCTTCCTAAGTTCCCCGTTATCAACTAAGAAAATAAAATGTTGAGTAAGATGGAAGTTAGACGTTGAAGAAAACGAGGCACTTATAATATGATCTCCTCATGGCTAAGTTCAGCACCAAAGACAGCTTAAGCCTCCTCGTTCCTCGAGCGAGACTAGCAGAGTGTGGGAAGCCAAATGTATGAAAAAATACTCTAAAAGGTAAAGTTACGAGACTTTCCACTGACCCCCAGCTTACAGGAGAGTTTCCTCTAGCCCCCCACAAAGGAAAGTTATTTGAGTTCCCTCACCAGAAGAGTCCTTGAGATCCTTAAAGTCTCTGTCAACAGCCAGCAAGGAGGCGAGAAGTGACGACATAGTGGTGAAAACTTTTCAACACAGTTTTTTAATTGTATCTGATGATGAAAAGAAAACGGCAACAGGCATGAGGATGTTGTCTTGCAATGTGATGTTTGGATGGTGCGTGTGTTGTGCTGAGGTTTACCACATGTTTTCTGGATTATATGTTCTTCATATGCATCAATATGTACGTGGTATATATATATATATATATATATATATATATATATATATATATATATATATATATATATACCCTAAGACCTCTCTCCAGAGTCTCCTGGAGTCCAATGTTCCGCTTCGTCCAGTAACTGGGAAATGTCATCTCCTTTGGAGTCCACTTTACTTTATAGCGACATTTCAGTCAATGATAGCTACACTGACTGCTACATGGGCCTATGCTTGATTCTAGTTTGATTTGAAAGCATATTGTATCAAACCAGTTGTGAGTGTCGATCGTATCAATAAATTTCCTATTTCGTGTATAGATTATTCTATCCCTGTTAACTTAGTTCAAAGCAATATTGAATATTTATTGCTGGTTTCAGAATAACCACGATTTGAATAACTGGTTAACTATGAAATTACTGTCGAGGGAATTTGTTTGATTTAGACATAGATTGGAAAACGTACCGAAATATTCTGGCTTATGGCCAGCCAATGATTAAGTCTGTGAGATTTGCTTTTGTATGAGATTATATCTAAAAAATGTATTTCAATTTATAATTCATGCTAATTGACACATTAATCATTATCCCTGTGAGAACTGAGGGGGAAAGGATGGAGTATGGCTTCGTGAGCATTGGAATGTGTTTTGTGATCTGTTCATACAAGACTTTCAAGCGAACTTTGAAAACCTATCGTCAGTTTATAGTTTTCGTTTTGCTACCTAACTCGAGCTCGACCTGATGCTCATCCTGACCTCCTAATGTCGGATTGATCAGGTAAGAGCCAGGCAGGAGTCGCTGAGTTCTGTGTGGCGGTGAAATCACTTTTACCATTGATGGATTGACGCCTCTTCCACTGCCTCTAGATTTCATACATTTCTGTAGAGACAGCACGTGAAATTCCTCTACGTAGAGGGGGAGAGAGAGGCAGCGTGTTGTATGGTGTGTGTTGTTGTGGTGGGAAGGTACGAGAGAGAGTCGAACGGAAGGGATTCACTGCACTGGG